>NC_051084.1:300000-390000 GCF_004664715.2 Peromyscus leucopus | reverse complement strand
CACAGTACCTTCAGGGTTTCATTTCATTAACGAAAGAACATGAACTTGGCTGCACAAATACATACATGTGTATTCACACCCTGGGAGTGGTTGGAAGGAGGGAGTGGGCGTTCATGTGTCCCCACGTGCAACATGGGCCTTGGCTGCAATCAGTCACCTCCTTCATTCTCCTGCCCCATCTTGGGAGCTTCCCTCCCTGACAGCCACATGTCACGACCTGTCCCTAAGGTCACCAAAACTGATTGTTGCCTACTCTTCAACAAACAAAGACCTCGCTTTTCCCACATAACTCTGTAGAAACTCTGCAGGAAAGCCTGGAGAGTTTCACGTGAGGGTGGCCATGGGTAGGGAGTCGCTGCCTGATTTCTTAATAGTTGTGGACAGAGGGACATGCCTCCTTTGGAGACTCAGTAATCTTCATGGAGACTTGTTGCTTTCACAAAATACCTGTCCCGTCTCGACCCTTCTTTTCCTTGCCCATGTCCTGAGCTGAAAAAAATGCAAACCCAGATTCTGTATCAGGTGGTGCTGGTCAGAAGTTACCCCATCTACCTTATCAGCCGAACTCACCTGCCCAATCCAGGCCTATCTCTTGAACTCTCAAGGGTGAGGCTCAGCCCAGATGGTTGCGACTTGTTGGGATGAAGCAAGCTGACTTGCCTGGCACCTGAGGACAAGCCAAGCCCAGGCCACCAGAGAAGCCCAGAGCAGATCTTTCAGGTAATCTGATGTTGAGGTGAGAACATGGGAGGTCTGGCAGGCCCTCCAGCCCCAGGCAAAGGTCTCATCTTAAGGAAGACTGTGGCCAGCTCCAGCTCAGAACCTCAGTCCCCATCTCTCTTCCCATGGCCCTTGCAAGGGGGACAAGTGTTCAGAAACTGGAAGCCAAGTGGATAAGCCAGCCCTTGTCAGACGAACCAATATTTTATGTACCCACAAGAAAGAAAATAATAATAGTTATTAAGGTATGACATGATAGATCTTGGTCAATTAGAATGCATATTTGCTACTACTGGAAGCTTTTTAAGATTTGTTGAGGATGCACCCATGAAAAGGGAAATATACATGAAGTAAATTGCTTACAGCATCCTAAAGTTTGCTGCGCTGTTATGAGGACCTGAGTTTGGACCTCTAGAACCCACATGAAAGTTGTGTGTGGTGGCATGGGTCTCGAACTGCAATGTTAGAGCAGTCTGAAACACATGGGTGCTGGCCCGTTCACAATGGGACTCCTCAGGCTCCTGAGTCAAGGCTACCTAGAGCGCAGGGATGGCCACAAGGAGGAGGGTACTCTTCTTCAGAGAGGGCCACACTGTTGTCTCAAGAGTTCTTCTAATCAGCTGATGTCATTCTTCATGACTGACATGTGAACTACATCACTAATGGCTCCTTCCTTCTTTAATGTGATGAACTGTAGAATCCTGACGATTGCTACTAAGTACTGAACAGCTAGGACTTTGCCAGATCTATGCTAAGCCTATACCTTACACGTATTTATTCTCTCTCTCTCTCTCTCTCTCTCTCTCTCTCTCTCTCTCTCTCTCTCTCTCTCTCTCTCTCTCTCAGACATGCAATGATGTGCACTAACCTCATGGCCTTAGTGTATGCCAGCTACTGATGACTGTTCTAACTCACGACATCCTCCCAGCACACCTGGAAGGTAACCGGTACTGTTATTGTTTTGCATTTGAAGAAGGGGGGATAGGTTATGGATGCAGGATTACTACAATAAGTAGCAAGCTGAGATCTGAGTTCAGAAGTCTAGTCCTAGGGTCCACAATTACCCATCCCACTCTATGTTCTATTGATGTGCCCATTATACAGGTATGAGGGCTACATTGTATTCAATGATACACAAGGTAAAGGTTCAAAGCCATTTTATCTGCCTCAAAAGCTCATGCCAATCATCAGTTTTCCAAACTAGGTATTTGGTTATTATTCTGCTATTATTTAGCATCCCGTGCAACATGAAATAAAATTAACTATCTTCCTTTCCTCTTGAATATGCAGGTAATAATATATGATGGTAGTGGCTGGAAGATCTCATTCCTGTTTCTAAAACATTCTTGATGGGTCCTACCAAGGCTCTTACATGGTAGCAGGAAAATCAGACTGCATCCATGTGATTTTAGCTGTGACCAAGAAGGACAAAGGCTACTAACAGCTCAAACTATCTTATTTACCATGCAGGGACAGGGTTCCAGAAGTGGAGCTACATACAGTGGGAGGGAGACCTCTGCTAAGACACTTGACAGGCACAGACTCTTGAAGAAGAGCAAGGATTGATTCGTTGAAAAGTAATGTATTTGCAGTCCCTAAATCTTCGGGAAAATTGGTCATACCGGCAAAGCCCTTTGTACTAGCAAAGTCTTGTATAACAGAATGACTATTAGTGGATTTCGGAGAAAGGTGTTGAGTCTCACCATCCATGTGAGTACATGGGGTAGGCAAGAGGATGCAGGAGAAGCCAGCTGAGACTGGGGACATGGGAGCCGATACATTAGCAGAAATGCCAAAACTTTGTTGCCTGATGACCCTACTGCCCATGCTCAGACCTTCAATGACTTTTTGTCGGCGTCCTTATTAAACTCCCCGAGTCTCGAGTGATCCCAGACCCACAGTCTGTGCTAGATAATAATAATAACAATAATAATAATAACAATAATAATAAATCTTCTCAAAGAATCACTGGGGCTGGAGAGACGGCTCAGCTGTTAAAGGCTAGACTCCCATGCGCTTAGTGTCTTTTCACAGACTTCCAGCAAAATCAGCCGACCAAACAGTGGCACAGGTAAGTCCTGGAGACACGGGTCCACTCCTCTTCCAATGGAGCTTGGAGTTCTGTCTATGGATGAGAAGGGACAACCTGGGTCTGTCTGGTGGTGTCGCTCTCCCCAGATCTACTGCCCCTCCTACTGCAGCAAAGATGTGCCTGCCCCTGAGTGCTCTGCAGCTTCAGCGAGCACCCCCAGGCTAACCTTCCAGAACCCCCTTCTACCACAGCCACAAGGTCTTTCCCAATAGCTTGAAGGTGCGTTTCCCTGCTGAAAATCCTCCGATGTCTCTGTTGTCTTTCACAAGTCTCTCCTGTGGTGGTCGGGGACGACCTTGCCGATGATCACGTGTCCTCACTTTTTCAGCCACTCTTCCCATCCTCCCTCCCCTCTTCCTTTCCAATCTTCTCCTAAGGCTGCCCCCAAGCTCTACAGCTCCATGGCTGTTAGCTAGATGTCATGGTCCATGCCTGGAATCCCAGCATTAGGGAGGCTAAGGCTAGAGTTCTGAGTTAGAGACCAGAATGAGCTGCAAGATGAGACTCTGTCTCCGTGCCCCCAGCCCACGTCAACCCTACATAAAACAACAGCCCGCTCACCTGTCTGGGACGTCATGTGATGGGTCCTGGGATCTTCAGAGTCTGCATGTCACATGTCCTTCCATCACATGTGGTGAGCCAGGTATGGATGGGACTAATGACTGTCATATGTCACCTCATTCAGCCCTCCTCACAACCCTCTAAAGCTGATAAGGACAATGAGGCTCTGACGGGAAAACAGAGACAAAACGGCTTTGGCTCCCAGTTCAATGCACAATTTTGGAATGCTTGCACATAACAGGTACTACTATATCATGGATTCAAGTTAAGGGGAAACTGTGTTACCTCCCTTTGGCCTTGCAGCCTTGAACGCTGAGAAGTTCTTCCAGGTGCCTGATCTAAATTCCTTCAGCTGCAACTCAAGCCCATTCCTACCTCCCCACCCCCACCTCCATCCTCAGATAAGTAGTACAAAAACAACAGTTGCTGATGAGATCGCCAAGCGTCGGTTGCCTCATAGGCCTGAGATAAGCCCCACAGAACAGGCTTCGTATCTCGCTCGCGGTGTTGCCTCCACCCAGCACATCACTGCTCAGCCCCTGCCCAGAGCTAGCCGAGGCCAATAGCTTCAGGGGAGTCTGAACTAAGGAAGGAGGACCGGGAAAGCCGAGAGCTGGCAGCTTCTCTCAGATGCTCACTTTTTGGGAGGTGGCCACAGGTGACATCTTGTGGGAAGATGCGTTGCCTCATCTGAGAATGGCAGGTGCTGCGCATGCCTGGGCTCTTCGGAGTTCTCAGTACTCCTACAAGATGCGTGCCACAGAAGACTCCTCTTCTAGGGCTTGAAAAGGAAGAAAAGGACCAGTATAACCCTCCAGTGCAGTCTGTAGATACTCATGCCTGCCCTGTGGGGCCCAGAACAGGTTCAGAAAATGTCCGATGACTAAAACACTGGAAAAAGTGAACACAAGGATGAGAGAGTGAGAAAACGAATTAGCATATGATTAAGTAGACCAAGGGAGTGAATGAGTGAATAGAAGAACGAATCAAAATGAGTAATTAAATGAGTGCTCCAAGGAATAAACATCTAAGTGGTTTAATGAATGAGAGGAAAGAGTTACAGAATGGTTAACTGAGTATGTAACTGGAGTGTAAAAATGCATGCTTAAAAGTGAATCTACTAAATGAGAAGATGCTGGACAGACAGACGGGTGCATTGAGATGGATAGAAGAATGAATGAATTATAGATGGATGAATGGATGATGGAATGAATAATGACAAAGTTAACAACTTCTTAGAGGCGGACTGACATTGTAAATTATGGACTTTTGTGAGGTCAGCAGCTAGGACTGCTTGAGTCCTTGTATTACTTCCATCCACTAGTTCAGTGCCTACACAAAATAAGAATTCCCCTAGATAGGCTGGGCGGAATGTCTAGGTGTGTGCTGCAGTCATGAGATCCCCAGAATCCACATAAAAGCCAAGTGGAGAGTGTTGTGGACCTGCAACTGCAGCACTGGGGGAGTGTGGGCAGAGCTAGAAGGATCCCAGAGGCTCACTGGCCAGCAAACAGTAAGCTCTGAGTTCGGTGATAGGCCCTGTCCCCAAAACAATAAGATGAAGAAGAGACCAAAGAAGACATTCTAAAGTCAACCTTCACACGTTACTACACAGTCAAACACACCCACACAACATGCACATATAACACACACACACACACACACACACACACTAATTCTCACTAAGTTATTTGTTGAATGAATAAATGATAGAAAGACACGTTCTTGTTTGCATTACATAGCACTATAATCTTCATTTGATAGAGATTCTTGGAATCGGACAGGTCTAGTGTCAAGTGCACTCTGCATTTCCTAGGATGTATGTTCCAGTGAAAGGCATTTAACCTCTAGGAGCACTGTTTCCTCTTCTTTAAAGTGGGGGCACCTCTTAGTACAGCAGTGGGGATTAATGCATACTTTGTGCAAGGGCCCTCAGCAGGCCTCTAGCACACATAAGGCACTTAGTGAGGAAGCATTTCCTCTCTGACCCCAAACGCATCCTTTCCTCCATTGGCCTGAGCCCACTAGCCCCGGGGTCCTTAGAGCTCCTCCTTCTATGAGCTCACAGTCTTTTACGGAACAGATACAGAGCAAGTAACCCTACTAGGAAGTAGGATGATGAAAGCGTTAGGGTAAACTGTGCGCATTGCAACATCTCTGCAGCTTTTGGTCCAGAACCTCAGCGACTTCTGTTTCAAGTAGAGAGCAGAAGGAGGAACAAAAGATTCATTCTAGGGAAAAATCAAAGAAGCCTTTAAAAAAAATTGGTGGAATGTGGGTGTGTTACGCTATCAGCTGAGGAACTGTGCACAGAAAAGTGACCTTAGAAGATGTGGAGGAAGTAGGATGGATGGACTGTTTGGAAGGCTGAAGAGCTTAACTCAGAAAAGAGAAGAGAGTGTGGTAGGTCAGAGAGCCAGGGTCCGAAACAGACATGCCACAAGCTTTCTGCCTAAATAAACTTTTCGTGGGCTGGAGACACCCGCCAGGACCCGGTCTGCCACGGTGGGTTCTGTGTATGTGCATTACCTTCTTATTGTTGTGATAACATATGGGATAAAAAGCACCATAAGCAAGAAAACACTTACTATGCTTGAGCACAATTGTGTTGGTGCAAAGTGGTGAGGGAGGTGTGATGGAGGGGATGGTTCATCTGTGGTAGCAGGGCCAGAAGTAGCTATTCACATGGATTGCATCCGAACACGGAGGGAGCGAGAGCAGAGCCAGAAATGGCTATAGCCTTCAAGGCCCACCCCTAGTGACCTGCTTCTGCCAGCAAGGCTCTCTGTCCCAAAGGTTCCACGACCTCCCCAAAGAGCACCACCAGCCTGGGAGGAGGTGTGCAAATGTGGGAGACACCTCAGCTCAAACTGTAAAACCATGGAGAAATGGATGCTGCCACCCCAGCCAAGCGTATCTGGTGTTCTTGCAGCATCCGCTTC
Organism: Peromyscus leucopus; assembly: GCF_004664715.2. Lineage (NCBI taxonomy): Eukaryota > Metazoa > Chordata > Mammalia > Rodentia > Cricetidae > Peromyscus > Peromyscus leucopus. The sequence goes on along the minus strand of NC_051084.1, from coordinate 383,685 downwards.
AAATTCACAGCCTGAGGCCAATGCGTGTGTGAGCAAGAAATGCTGGCTAATGAGAAGCTGACCTCTTCGGCTGCTGGAGTAAGGGAGGGTCCAGCCTCCTGCCATCTTCATAAGATAGAAACATCCTTCGACCCTAACAAGGCCTTTCTGGTACTGAGCGGTTCCAACGGTTTATGTGTGATTTTAAAAACAAAATCAGCAGTAAGTGAACTTTTTTTTAAAAAAAAAATGTGTCTTAATTTCCTGTGACAAACACAAAAATCAACTTAGGAAATAGTCTATTTTGATTCACAGTTCAAGGTTGTAGTCCATCATTGTAGAGAAGTCAAGGCAGGAACCTGAAGCAACTAGTCACAGTCGGTACATGCTAAGTACTCAGCTAGCCTTCTCTATCTACTCCTCTGCCTTCCAGACTGGGGAATGGTGCCTCCCACTTCCGAGCTGAATTTTCCAATATCGAAAAAGGCAATTAAGACAATCCCCCTTCCCCGCAGACATGCCCACATGCCAGCCTGGTCTAGACAGTCCCTTGCTGAGATTCCCTTTCCAGGCAGTTCTGGGTTGTCTCAAGTTGACAATGAAAGCCAACGGCGTGGATGGCACTAGCTGAGCTCACAATGGAACAAGGGGACAAAAGGGAAGGGAACTGGGCGGGCTGTGCAGTCAGAACCAGAACAAAAAGGAATAGTAGAGGAACTAGAAAGAAACTCATATGTATGATACCCGACAGGGTGCGGTGACAGCGGATGGCAAAATAGTTTGGGAAGGACCAACAGGTCCCAGACATCTTCTGCAGTATCTGAGATGAGCAATGAGCCGAGAAAAGCCACTGGAAAGTAAGGAGAGAGTGGCAGGACCCTATAGGATTCCCTGAGAGTGGCTAGAGAGAGACAGGAGGGAGCTGTGATGGGGTAGGGGTAAAGCTCGTAGATTGACCGCAGTGCATGAAGAAGTGATCTCGGGCGTGAGAGATTTAAAAAAGCGTTATCTAAACCAAGATATGCTGGGCTCTGGATCCGAAAATAGGGTAGAGGGGAGGTACGTGCTCAGTAACTACAGGGCCTTCTCTGATCTTAGTGTGAAGCTGGGGTCAGGAGGAAGAAGGGGAAATGGAACTTGGTAATATGAAAGTCACTGGAGACACACTTTTCACTGCAAAAAAAAAAAAAAAATGTGTTAACACTAGAGGAAAGACCCCCAAAGATGAATTCTGTCCGTTCTCCTAAAAGAAAAAAAATCCTACAGGGAAATTTTTAAATGGAAGAGGTACATTTGCATGGACTTCCTATTACGGCAAATTATCATAAATACAGTGGTTTACAGTGCCACAAATATGTGATCTTGCTGCTCTGGAGGCTGGATATTCAAAACTCAAAGTTTAGGAAAGGCTGCCTTTTTTTTTTTTTTCTGGCGTCTTGGGGGAAGCCATGGTCTGCCTTTTCCAGTTGTGGAAACCGCCTCCGTTTCTTGGCTCATGGACCCTCTCCTTTCCTCGTTTACCTCGGCCCTCACTGTACTCCAGCAACTGCCTCTGTCATCACGCCTCTCCTCTCACTGTCTCCCTGGTCTCTGACTTACAAAGACTTGTGATGACGTCAACCTCCTGGCTTTGCCTTTGGGTGTGTATGGAAACATACTTGCAAATTGGGGGGATTAGGACATAGGCAGCTTGCAGGAAAGAAGCTTCTAAAAGGATCATCATCTTCTTTACTTAAAGAAAATGAAAAGGAAAGGAACGGAGAAAAAGCCAAGAACTGGCCCATGCTACAGATGGTCACCTAAGAGAAAGAGAATCACCATGCCCTGGGTTCTTGTCACACACCAGGTGTGCCAATTTGAATGTCATTGGCCCCACACTCTCATAAAGCGTGGCACTATTGGGAGGTGTGTCTTTGTTGGGGTGGGTGTGACCTTGTTGGAGGAAGTGTGTCACTGTGGAGGCGGGCTTTCAGGTCTCATACATGCTCAAGCCATGCCCAGGGTCTCAGTTTACTTCCTGTTCCCTGCAAGTCAAAGGCGTAGGACACTCAGCTACCCCTCAAGCACTATGCCTGCCTGCACATCACTATGTCGCATCATGATAATAATGGACTAAATCTCTGAACTGGAAGCCACCTCAATTAAATGTTTTCCTTATAAGAGTTGCTGTGGTCATGGTGTCTCTTCACAGCAATAGAAACCCTAACAAAGACACCAGGTGTTTTAGATTTCTTATATTACTTAGTTTTCCTTTTACCTGTGTCTCCAAGTCTTGGGTCTAAGAGTTTCTTAAATTTCTACCACTTGTGATCCCTGAGAAATATGTATACGATCTCACACACATAGGTATATGGAACAGGTATACAAATCAAACCATTATAAAGAAATGCCTCTCCAAACAATTCTTTGGTACACATATAATTTTACCATTGATTAAAGGTGGAAATTTGCATATTTATTCATGAGGTGGGTGTGTTTACTTCATGGAAAATTAGATCATGCTTAGTATTTGATTCTGCAGGACATCTTCATTGTTTTTCAGAGTTGATCGATATTTTGATATTTTTAACTGTCAATGCAAAAAACATTATTCCATGCAAATACATAGTTCAAAATGGCAGACTATATTAAGGGCCTTTTAAGAAACTGATGGAAATTCGGTCCTAATCCCAAGCCAGAATTCATTAATAACTTTTTGTGAAACTTAAGCACATCAGACAATCATATTTGAAGTCAAATGGTCTAACAATACAATACAAATCCAAATACATACGATGCTTACATACGAACATGACAGTGGGAACAACCTTCATTTTTGCACAGTGAAATCATTATTTTACTAGAAAAGCAGGGAAAAGGGCACACTGTGTGTGTCCAGAACCAAAGCTGCAGTGAGGTCACATAATATAATTCACCCAAGCTCTGCCAGAGCCCCCGGGGCTCATCACACGTGAGATTTTAAGTTCATTGTTGGCTGCTGCGTGTTCAAGAGCATCTTCCTGTTGCTAACTCTCTCACAGCCCCACATGCAGTTACATGGCCCTAAACAGGGCTGCAAGCTGAAGTTTAAGTAGCTGGTTCCAGGGACTATCTGAGCGACTGTAAGGAGCCCAGTGCTTTCCCCGATACACATCAGGATTCCTGGAGCTGGGGATGTATCACGTGTTCTATTCCTGTGATGAAGACTCTGGCATTCTCTACCTAGTCCGTATCAGTCATCTCTTCTAGTTGTGTACATGTCACCCTTGTTTGAATTCAGTAGGTATCACAGATATGAAAACACACGACTTTTATGAAGACTGAAGACACAAGAGGAGATAACTTCCATGTAAAGGGTTGACACTGCCTTTGCCCACCAGTTCTCCCCAGGGGGAGCCCTCTCCGTAGGTGACCTCTGCCTCAGCTACCTTTCTACACTCCCTGCCCCACCTGGAAAGTGGGCTTCTCCAGACAAGGCTTTAAGGGGCCAAGTTTAGCTCCTAATGAGTTATTGGTGGGGACTGAAGCCTGAATCGGATGCAAGAAATAACTGGGAATTCCCAAGAAGGCACTGAGGACTGGCCAGGGGAGCTGGGGTGCAGAGAAAAAATAGAATTTCAAATGGAGCTGCTCTCCCTCTATAGGGATTTGCATCTTTGTACAAGTCAGGAAAAGCACCCTACCGGTGTGATACTATCTCAGCTATTCCTCCATTGTACACAGGGATGCCTTTATTGAGTACCTAATGTATGCTAGGCTCTGCTCAGACCACGAGGAAACAAAGGACATCATGGCACGTAGCATCACTTGAGAACACTCGCTCTCCAGAGGGTGAGACCATGAACATACTCTCTACACTAGATCACAACACCCTCATAGCACCAACAAAGCAGGTATTCTTGCTGTACACACTTGTCAGGTGAGGCCGGAAATAGATGGTTTTCACACAATGATATAGTAAGCCTACGCCATGTAATAAAGTCCCATGGATGTTAAGAACAGGCACTGAGGATGATGTGGGCCAGAAGATGTATTTTTCAACTACTAGCTGTTCAAATCAACAACAACAAAAAAAAAACCTATTAACTCATATGTGCAGTGTTAGGGCTAGATCTGCTGGACCCTCATGTCCATGCTTGAGCAGTCACAACTCAGCTTTTCTAATGCCTTGTCTAATGTCCAGCTGGAATGAGGGCACAGTGGCACATGCCTGGCATCCCAGAATTCACAAGGTGGAGACAAAGGGATTGCTATGAGTCTGAGGCCAGCTGAGGTTCATAAGACCTTGTCTCAAAAAAAAAAAAAAAAAAAAGAATACTCAGAAAAGTGTCTGAGATCACTTCACACGTCAGCCCCAAAAAAGGACTTAAAGTTACAGAGAGAGAGGAAGGGAGGGAAGGTGGAGACTGGGAGAGATGGAACCTGAATCAGACGCCATGTCGTCAGCTGGCTTGAAACAGTGGTTTCTGCCGAACGCAATTAGTCATGTGAAGACCTGTCTCCAGGAGAGATGACTGTAAATGCGAAACCACTTTTCAAAGGCTCGGGGCCGATGTGTATCACTGGTGCTTGTGCGTATCCATGGCCCCAGAGAAGATGGCAGAGAGGGGACAAAGAGGAGGGACGGGCAGAGAATGGAGTGCCACTGTGGTTGATGATGCCAGGGACTATAAATAGCAACATCTACTCCCCCAAAGTGTGATGTGGTGAAAGTGCAATTTTCGGTTCTTTGAAAATTGGGGTCATGCCTGCTGTTTTCTGAAAATTGATGGCCTTTTGATTTGACTGTTATAAGGGAGTTCTAGTAATGGGTTTCTGGTGTCCTTTGTAATTCTACATAAATACTAAATTGTGTCGCTAATATTGAGGAGAGCGGAGGATTTGTAATACCAAAATAACTAACAAAGTGCTTTGAGATATCCAGATCAATTATTGTCATCAAAATGACCATGTTTTATCCCTAGATCTAACCTTGGGTTGTCCCTAAGATGGCCTTGGGTGGTCCTCCCTACTCAGCATTATGCCCTTATATTTCTCTTCCTTGAACATGCATCAAGGAACTTCTCCCTAACAAACAGAATATGACAAATGGTATAGGATAACCATGTCTGAGATCAGAGTACAAAAAAGACTTTGACTTCCATCTTGATCCGCTGCCTCTCTTGCCCTCTAAGGCTCTCTCACTCCTAACATTCTCTGCTATATTGTGAGCAGCCCTATGGAAAGGAACTCATTAAGGCTTCTGCTCATAGGCAAGAGAGAACCAGGTCCCTCCACCCAAAAGGAACAGAATCACTCCAACATTAGGGAGGTTAGAAGCAAGACCTTTCCTGTAGGTAACAGCAGTGAACACACTGCCTATAAGAGGCCTTGACATACACTCCCCTGAGCACTCTAGGATATCTGCCCCATAGAACCTGTGACTTGATGAATGTGTTTTCCTTTAGGACCTCAACTCTTAGATTAATTCTTGTTTACAAGGAGCTTACAGCCTTGATGAACAGTGGTTTTACCACATTGTAGAAGATAGCACCCCAACTCCAGTTTGTGAGCCCACCCCCACTGGACAGGGGGTATTTGGTCTTTGTCTCAATTTCTGGCACAGAGCTGCCCAAACCCTTAAAATTTCCTGAATGATAAAGGAAATTGAATCCTCTATTGTTCTAATGAAGTGCCTGTTGGTAGACATTTAGATAGCTTCAGGGTTGTGGCCGATCCCTGAAAACCTAGGTCTGGGAAGCTTGGGACTTTTGACGCCATCTCTAACCTCTGGAGAGGAAAAAGAGATTGGAGACTGAATTATTCACCAAAGTTCAATGATGTCATCAATTATGTCTACACAATACAACTGCCATGAAGACCAGTGAACAACTGGGTTTTGCCCAGCATGGTAGTATGTGCCTATAATCCCGTCTCTCAGGGGTTTGAAGCAGGAAAACTGTGAGCTTCAGGCCAGCATAGATTACATAGAGCAAGACCTTATGGGGAGGGTTGGTGAGTGGGTGGGTTTGGAGAGCTTCCAAGTTGCAAACACATCTACAGGCTAGGAGGACAGCTCATACTAGCTTTGTGGGGACAGAAGTGTCTGTGCTGAGGCCCCTTTCCTGGATATCATTTGTGTCCTTTCTAATCAAACAGCAGCCATATGTCAGGCATTTCCTGGGCTCTTAGGCGTTGTCCTAGTAAATTATCTACCCAGACAGGGTTGCAGGAACCCTCCAGAATCTGTGGTCATGTAGGGACAGAGGATGAACAGCCTGGTGACCTTCTGTTTGGAATTAGCATCTGGGATTGGGACTGTCCCTCAAGCCTGTGACATTTAACACTAACTCTATATCTAATTCAGCTATAGGAGACACACACACACACACACACACACACACACACACACACACATACACACACACGGTGTCAGAAGCTTGAAGAGTTGGTTTGTGCAGGGAAAAAAAACCCACACATTGTGTGTCCAGAGTATTGTGAGTAAAAACAGCTCAGTAACCCTCCCAAGAATGAAGACCCGGGAGGAGATAAGAAAATCACTTCCTAGAATTAGCAAACTCCCAAGGCCATGGGGAAGGTGAGGGAAGAGTAGGCTGGCAACTGTATGACCTTTAGGAAATTTCCCGTGAGTCATCCCAGAACCTGTAGGCTTTAGAGCCTTCTCCAACCGCAGGGCTTAGAAGCTACCCACAACTCCCCCAGAGCGTTTTCCTGATATGAGGAAAGGGGAGGGGCCCCAGACACCAAGCTAGGATCTGTTCCCCTTTCATTGGAACCCCACCTTCCTCACCACTCTGAGAGCTGGTTAACTTACCCCTTTGACTGGTGAGAGTAGTCTAAGCTTCGGTCAGCTTTCTGGGGCTCCTAGAGGTCATGAGGGTAACTCAAGATCATAGAGTTAGAGGCAGTGCTGTTTCCAACCCCATGGTGACCCATGTTCTTCTCATAACACCAGCTTTGTGTCCTTCCCAAGAGCTAAGGAACAGAGTGAAGGAAAGCATTTAAAAAGCAAAATCCCAGAGAAAGGACAGAACACAAAACCTAATACTGCAGTTTGGGGCACTGATAGACTTGAGGGAGGAGGGCCAAGGCAGAGGTCAGCCTCAGGTACATCCACCTTGTTTTTTTGAGGCCGAGTCTCTCCCTGGCCTGGAGTTCACTAAGCTGGCTAGGCAGGCTCCCCAGCAGTCCCTAGCCAGCACTGAGATTGCAATGCCAACCATGCATGACATTTTTACATGGGTTCCAGAGATCAAACTCAGGTCCTCATGCATGTACAGAGGCCTGTTCCACATCCTCCTGGCATGTAGATGTGTTTGCTGGGGGTGTGCTTCAGTTTGCTGGGCTTATGGTCACTTCTTCTCCTACAACCTGGCCCAACAGTTCACACATAGAACAGATGGATAGATGGCCAACCGTCCATTCTCCTGGGCAGAATGTTCAAAGACATTTGAAGGCTGTAAGGCTGTTCTGTACTAGGAAAGCCTTAAAACCTAATGCTCAGCCTCCTTACCCTGGGCTGGAGAATGTTCCTGGTGCTTTGGAAATGGGTCCCATTGTCAAATTGTCCCTCCTCTCCCCTGAACCTGGGAGGGGAAGGGAAAGGAAGATGGCCCTGAATCTCTGTAAGAACACTGCAGTGGGAGCTGCAGAAAGAGGAGATGGGATGTTGTTGCTTCATGAAGACAGAGTTTCTATTTGAAATGATGAAAAAGTTCTAGAGATGAATGTAGGTGACAGTTTCATAATGATATAAATGTGCTTAATGCCACCAAATAATCTGCTTCCAAATGGTTAAATGATTATATGTAATTTATTGCTACAATTAAGAGAGAGTAAACACACCAAAGACAAAGTCTACCAAGAGTTCTCTCTGAAATTGGTGGGAGGGTTCCAATGCTGTGTCCTCTGGGGGTTCTTGCAAGACATTCTGAGACCCAGGGACCACAAAACATGTCTACCTTTTCCTCAGGACAGCTGACAAAGAGCTGCTACCGTTCAGTTCTCATAGTTTCACAACACAGAGCCATGAGCAAGCTGCAGCATCACAGAGCAGGCAGGGGGATCGGATTTCCAGGACCACAGCTCAGACAGTGTCAGAGCTCAGGGGACAACTAAAGGCCATCCATTCCAATCCCCTCATTTGATAGAGGAGTTGAGTCCCCAAGAAAGAAGAACCAGCCCACACATCCTGTCAGTGCACACAAGCGGCAGAGGCAGACAAGATTCAGGAAGAACAAAGGTGTGAGTCTAGCCCCATCACTGATGTGTTTTGTGACCACTGATCTGACTTCACCTCCCTGGCCTTCAGCTTGATCATCAGTAAAAGGAGAAAGGAGAGTACACTATGGTCTACACTACGTCATTCTCCAAGGTCTTGTGATGAGGCTATGGGGTGGGGCATCTTGGGTAGCATGCAAAGCCAGGTTCCTGGGGGTTGGTCTCACCATCCAAGTCCAGGAACCTTTTGCTGGCTCTTCCTACAACCTGCCCTGGCTCGTCACAAACAAGACAGTCAGGCTAACTGACCTTCCTATTCTCTTAGGTAGGCCTTAAGAGGAAAGGATACCCAGATGGTCCAAAGACAGCTTCCATTTCCTGGAATAAACCAGAGGACATTTTGTTTCCCATCCCTACATTTACTCCCTCCTCACTGTACTGCCATGGGTGATTCCTGTACCCATGAAGAAGGAAGATGGGTCTAAGGCGGAGAGGCCAGGCTTTAAGAGCTTCTAAGTACCACACTCATTCTATCCTCAACCCAAATGGATGAAGCAGGGCAATGACCTTCATATTATAAGTGAGGAAACTGAGCCAGGATGTTGAGGAACTGGACCAAACCCACAAAGCCTGGACAACTCTGACCCAGAGTCCTTAGAAAGAAAAGAATAAGACTGGACTAGGGGGAGGTGGGGTACAGAGATGGCTCGGTGATTAAGAGTACTGCCTGCTCTTGCAAAGAACCCAGGTTCGATTTCGAGCACCCACATGGTGGCTCACAACCATCTGCAACTCCAGTCCCAAATGATTTGATGCCTCTTCTGGCTTCTGCAGGCACCAAGCACACACATGTACACAGACAGAGATGCAGGCAAAACCCAATACACATAAAAATGTTTTTAACAGCCTGGTCTACAAAGCGAGTTCCAGGACAGCCAGAGCTGTTACACAGAAAAACCTTGTCTCAAAAAACAAGAGTGTGTGTGTGTGTGTGTGTGTGTGTGTGTGTGTGTGTGTGTGTGTGAACAACAATAAGAAAACACTGGATTTGGGGGCTTTGAAAAAACTCTGTGTGGCTCCTCACAACACACCAGCTCTATTTTCTCACATGTCAAAGTATCATTAATGGTATGGCCCTCGTTGGCAGTTGGAAGAATCCTCATAGAATTCTCTCATGAGAGCGCCTAGCAGTTTTGCTCGGGAGATGAATCTTCTCATCCTTTCCATGAGGAATCTCCAAGCAGCCAGCTCCTGCCCTTTTTGATAACACATCCAGGCCTGTGCGGTGCTGTCATCCACATTACATCACCACACCTCACCAGTGACATAAGCCCTCCATTCTTACCCTGCCTGGCATAACCCACGCCTGCTGACGCATCTTTGCTGGGAGTCAAAGCCAGATGCTTTGTGTTAGTTTGCTGCCCTGCTGGAGGACAAAACTAAGTCATTATCATGTGTCATGTTCCCCCCTCCCTGCAACCCCCACCATGCCTCAAAGAAGACCCAGGGGTGGTTCCAGAAGCCAGGGTCTGGGAGTAGACACTCGAGGCACAAGAGGCAGGCCCAGCTCATCCAGCATGTCCTATCAGTCCCTGAGGCTAAAACTACGTGGCATGAGCCACAAAGTAGTATCATGGCAACACAGGAAAAGAATTGTCCGTTTAAAAACTGTCTATAATGAGAACCAAAAGCTGCTGGACAGCCAAACCAGCCTGAGTCCACAGGATTGGGTCTCTGCTTATACAGCCATTCAGAAATAGTTTTGGAACACTATGTGCCAGAGCTATTGGCTGGAGACGCTGGTGAAGAAGACTGAGGCAGAAGTTCCTGCTTCAAAGAGCTGTGTGTTCTAGTGCAATGGTTCTCAACCATTCTAATGCAGTGGCCCTATTTTTAATACATTTCCTCAGGTTGTGATGACTCCCAACCATAAAATTATGTTCATCACTACTTCATAACTGTAATTTTGCTACTGTTATGAATCATAATGTAAATACCTGTGCTTTCTGATGATCTTCGGCAACCCCTGGGAAAGGGTCATGCAACCACCCCAGGGGTCATGACCCACAGGTTGAGAACTACTGCTCTAGTAGCTAGCACAGACAGGTAGCCAAGTAAATTCATCTAAACAATATAGTGCTTTGGACTGTGAAAAGTTCTCTGCAGAAAACAAAAGAGCTGGAGCAAGGCAGTGGTTGCTAATTCAGTGGGTTACTGAAGAGATTAAGCTGAAATCTACACAATGAAATGGGGGTAACCATGCAAAGAGCGGGACTAGAATGTTCTAGAAGAGGGTCACCCATGCGAAGTCTAAAAGGTAGCTAAAGAGATCAGCTGACATACTCAAATATCCATAAGTGTGTAGAGTTGCTGGTGCATGCGGGGTAAAAAAAGGTGAAGGCTGAGAAATTTTCAGGTACCAGATCAAGCAGAGCTATGATGATATGACAGGAGGGGTGTGTGTGTGTGTGTGTGTGTGTGTGTGTGTGTGTGTGTGTGTGTGTGTACACCAGAAGTCAACCTCACACCCAGTGTCATTCCTCAGGGTCTGTCCATAAAAGGAGGTTGTAAATACCCTGGGGACCTGTCCCCAGTGCCTGAGGTCCTTGTGCTCCCTGGACGGGAAGGCAGCTCAGAACCTATCAAGGTCAATATGCTTTGTAGAAGCAGCAGGATGTGCCCAAGATGCCACTGAGCGACTTGAGCTGGACCGGGCTTGGAATGCAGGACACAGGGAGAGTCTGCAGCCCTTAGCATCTACTGTGTGTGGATTCTCTTTCCTCTTCACGTGAAGGCCCCTTTTTTCTCAGATAAGGAAGACTTCCTACAGTCCCCATGCTCCAAACTGAGCTGTTTGGGGTTTATGTAAACATAGTAAAGCCTATTTATCCATATCGGATTTACCCTGAGACCTCCAGTAGACGCCTGAAACCTCCAGCCATGCCAAACCCATCAGTGCTATGTTTTTTTTCCTGTATACATACTACCAATAAGGTGAATGTACAACTTTAACACATAAAGAAATCTAAAACAAATCACACAAGCAAAACAGTATACTGCAGGCTGGACACAGTGGAGGATGATCCTAAAGCCCTTAGGGATGGACTCATTCCTTATTGGCTAGATCAGACCCCAGAAGTTCAGAGATAGGAAATGACTTCTTTCAGAAAGGCTTTGACTGGATGTAACAAAACCCATGTTTGTCTCATCTAGGCAATCCATAGGTCATGGGTTGCAGTGTGAACCCAGCCACGTAGACACCCTGGAGCCATTCTGCCTCTCTGCTCTGTCAGCTTCATATGGGTGGTCTATAGACATTACAAGACGGCCTCTGCATCTAGGGAAAGCTGAAACTACTGTTCTTTCAAGATCTCCTGGGGACAAGCTCCACGCCCAAGCTTACTCCGTGGCTGTTGGCATGATTTGCTGCATCTTGGACTATGGGCTGAGATCCTAAGTGCCTCCATGGCTATTGGCTAGAAGCCACTGCCAGTTCTATGCCATGTGGACTTAACAAAATGGCTCCCTGTTTCATCAAATTAAGCAAGGAAGCAAGCAAACAAACGTGTTCCAGCACACACAGATATATAGATGCACATATATATGGGTGCATATATGAGCATCCAGGAAATGACAGATACCACATGAGACATAGAGGCTACACAATATGTATATGCATACATATGTGTATACACATATATGTATGTGTTAGGGCACATGTACATGCATATATATATAATGTTATATATTATATATATATTAGAAAAAAAGTTTCTTATGGTTTGCCACCATCAATGTACTCTTATATTTTATACTTAATCAAAATCCCCCTTTTAAAATGACAGTTACAATCTAGCAATTGATTTCATAGCCAACTAATAGTTAACTATCTCCAGTTTGAAAAATACAAGCACAGACATCAGGTTAGTTGAATTTATGCTCTGGTACTCTCAAGCTTAGTGCTTTTGAGTGAAGTACTCATTAGTGTCTCCCAGTCTATAGCCTGGATACAGGTCTTAATGCCAGCTGTTGGATTACATGGGTGTGAGGACTGAATGCCTCTGAGCCCGAAGTACATACAAGTATCCAAGAAATGGAAGATGCCACATGAGACTACACAACACAGGCATTCTGCCCTGCTATTGGTTGACGGCAGCAGGGCACCGCCTCCTGGCAGAGGAGCCTAGACGGTTGAGTAGGTGAGAAGCTGCATGCTTGAAACAGACATTGTGAATCGGGCACTAATCCAGCCCTGGGGGAGCTCAGATTCCAGAGGTGAGTCACAAACTGAGCTAGCACACAAAGGGTGGTGTCCTGGTTATTAGACAAAGAGATGAAGTTGGAGACAATGGTGCTCCAAGATGAGAGGTGTGCCTTCCAAATGGAGAGACCAAATGCCCTCAGGAGCCATGTCTGCATGTTCAACAAAGGAGCCCCAGGCCCCAGCACACACTTGACCTGTAAGATGTGCCTTCGGTATAGACACAGGAAAGTCAATGGATGCATCTAACCCTGAGGAGAGTCCAGAAATGCAGCGGTGGGCAGGTAAGAGGTGACAGGAAAGGAATCCCATAGAAGTCTCTTGCAAAGACTCCAAGACACAGTTTCACTAAATCCCAGGAGAAGCAGAACCAATTGTCTCATCGCTTCCTTAGCCTGTATCTGCCCTGGAAACCTGAAAGGGAAAAACAGGAATCCAGATGGGGAGACAAGGATTCCAATCTTGACTAGTCCCTTCCCTTCAGGCTATCAAATGAAGGGTTTGGGCAAAATAGTTTGCAAACTGATTTCTGGGTTTGTAAGTTCTCTGCTCTGTATGCCCTTTCCTTCCTTCTCATCCTTCTGATTACCCCAGGATGGCCCATTATGAGCTGCTCTTGTCGATTTTTTTGGAATGTTTGGTCCAGAATCACAGGTCACAAAAAGCTAGCTGAGTTCAAAGTATTCTACTTACTACTGCTGTGAAATGGATTATTTCAACACTCAGTGGTATAAACTCCCCCTTCATATTGTTCCTGGCTCTGTGGGCTGAAAGTTTGGGGCTGGACTCAAACTTCTTGCTCCAGGGAGGGTCTCATAAAGATGGACTGTATTTATCTAAATGCCAATGAGTGACGGTCTTCTCACATGCATCCAACCTCAGTCCAGGATGCTGGCAGCTAAGGCTAGCTGTGCTGAGGTGGTCAGAGAAACCTCTACAATGTAGCTGTCTTGAGGGTTTCAGCTTTCCTATCTGCTGTAATGAGTGACAAAAGAGAACCAAGCAGAAACTTTGTGGGCTTTTGTGAGACTAGGGTCTCAAGGAGCAAAGTTTCTGCCATCATCTGTCACTCACAACAGAGGCACGGGGGCCAGCTCAGATTCAAAGGGAGAGAATGCTGCCTTCACCTATCAGTGAAAGGCAGGCCAAAGAACTTGCAGAGTGATCTTAAAAATGATCTTTCCCTAGCCCAGGCATGCCCCCCACCACAGTACCCTTGAACAACCCTGGGATTGGTGCCCCTCATGACCAGGCCCAGTCTTATCAATCCCTCTTCTCTGCAACTGTAACTTGCTGTCCTGTGTCCCACTCCCTTAAGTCCTAAGTCTGTGCAAGATTCCAAGACCTCTCACAGAGAGAGCCTAGTAAGGCTAATTCAGACATCGTGAGGGAAGAAGAGAAGCCAAGGGCATATCTATTGTTCAAATCCTGGTGGATTCTGATGTTCATTGAGGCCCTATATTTGGAGTTCCTAACCACACAAAAATCTCTAGATTGATAGGACTAGACATAGAAAAATATATCTGAGATGAGTATTTCTGAATTCTCTCTCATCTTAACCCATGACAGTCTCATAGAATACCCACCCAGAGATGAACTGAGCCTAAGTAAAGGGACATGGTTTCCATCCACTGTCTCTAAATTATCACATATTGTACGCCACCTGATATTGGCAGACCATTGGCAAAGCCATGTCAAAAGAAACTAGAGCTAAAATGAGGTGGATAATGGATTACTAAGGCATGGTGGGAAATAAACATGAAAGGACTGTGTTCAATCTACCAGTGAACTTCACGTCTTCCTCCCTCTCCTTTACCTATGCTCTCACACCTCTTTTTGTAATATTTATCTAATTTCTACCCATGAACGTTCTCCATTTGTTAGCCCTTTTCCTTCATACAAATATGTGAATACAGACTCCATGAAAGCAAGATCTCCAATTGTATCTGCGCTTCCAGCGTCAGATACCCAGTGTGCTTCCAAAAAGCAGTTCTGAAAGGCCAGATCACTCAACAATCAGCTTTGCTGGAAGGTATCTAAACAAAAAAGACTACAGTAAAAGAAAGCTAGATTAGCCGGGCGTTGGTGGCGCACGCCTTTAATCCCAGCACTCGGGAGGCAGAGCCAGGCGGATCTCTGTGAGTTCGAGGCCAGCCTGGGCTACCAAGTGAGCTCCAGGAAAGGCGCAAAGCTACACAGAGAAACCCTGTCTCGAAAAACCAAAAAAAAAAAAAAAAAAAAAAAAAAAAAAAAAAAAAAAAAGAAAGCTAGATTAGCAAAGGAAAGGGGAAATGCAGAACAGGATAAGATGGGATGAGAAGAGAGGGGCAACAGTCGAAGACAAAAGCCGGAAGGAAGATCTCAACCCCAAACAGTGCTGTGGACTGGAGCAGTGGCTTCTCAACACTCTGCACACTCAACCCACCTGGGAAGCTCTCAAAGCATGTAATGCCCAAGTCTACCCGCCAGCTTTTAGAGTCGGTGGCCTTGGGATGAGACCCAAGCACTGGTATTTTCTGAAGGTTTCTATGTGATTTGGGTTTGTACCCATGAGTGACAAGCACATTTAGTTTACAAAAAATAAGTTCACCTCAATCCAGACTTTGAGGCTTATGCCCAGGAGAGACACCAGCCAGAATCTAGGATGCTACATAATGTGTCTGTAAGGGAACATATTCACCACCAGCAGGACACCCACTGAGGAAAAAAAGCCCCAAATTTTAGTGCATTGCCATGACAAAGTGTGTGAGTGGAACTCTCATCTCTGGCCCTCTATGGCTTGATTCTACCATGAACTGGGCTGGCTGTGGGCTGTATCCAACATCTTCTGCACCATCAGGATTGGGCACTCAGAAGTTGCTCTATCTCTGAAGAGAGATAGATGACCAGAACACTCCTGTAGTGGGTAGCTGTTCCAGCTTTGACCTTGAAACACTGCCCCTAGTGTGGCAGCAAGTAATGGCCACACCTGCTTATGACCTGCCCCTGGGGTGTGGCCAAGAGGAGACCCCCTTAAGACCCAAGATGCATATGTGTTCACTCTCTTACCTCCTTTTGGTCCTGGAGGCTGGATTTGCAGACCAAGTCAAAGTTCCCCAGAGAACTACGCTGGACTGTACCTCATCTCTCCCACATCCTGTAATCGAACCCTTATTGGTTGTAAGTTCACTCTAAAATAAACCTCTTTTAATTACCAGATAAACTAAGTGGAATTGCCTCCTTAATTGCTGCTATATCTGGCACCCACATGAGGCAAATTCCTACCCCTCCTGGGGACCCAGTGCTTCACAAATGCATGGGTACTATCCTTTTCCTCCTCCCAACTCAACAGCAACAGCTACAGCGCTGCTGTTGGGTTTACCTAGTAAGTGCTTGTGAGAGAAGACCCACCCATCCTCCAGCTCATTGCTGGAGCAAGAGGTGCAGACACTGAGTGAGCTGCCCTGCAGCTGCTCACAGGCACGGAGAGAGGCTCAAATGCTTTAAATGTGGTACACCAGGTCATATAAGTAAAAACTGTGCATGGGGTGCTCCTAGGAGTAATACTCCTCCTAAAAATAACCCAAACAGGAGATCCCAACCTTCTGGATTATGTAGAAGATGTGGCAAAGGCCAACATTGGACTAATGTGTGCAGATCAATGATAAATATACAAGGCAACCCTTTACCAGCAGAAAATGCCTCAGGAGGCATCTTGCAGGCCCCCAAATTGAATGTGGTTCAAGCATTTCCAGCCACTGTGGAGGAAATTCCTGTCCAGGACAATTAAATAAACCAACACCTAATGTAAAGAACAATACTGCACTGGATGATAGAACAGCTCTGATAGATGAATCAAAAGTTACAAATAACACAGTAAAACAAATATTTTGGCAGGCTTCCATAAATGAACAAAGACCAAAGCTTAAAATTCAAATTAATGCTATTGCTCTGGAAGGTCTGGTAGACACAGGTGTGGATGTGACTATAATTACACCAAAATCATGGCATCCCAATTGGCCTCTTCAAGAAGTAGATGTCCAATTTTTAGGGATTGGAACCCTATCTCAGATAAAACAGAGTTCAAAATGGGTTAAATACATAGGGTTAGAAGGACAGAGCGGAAGGCTGGAGCCATGTGTGGAAAATGTAGCAGTGAATCTTTGGGGCCGAGATCTATTACAGCAATGGAATACCCAGATTAAAATTCCTACACTCCCATAAAGGGAATGCAGACCTCTGCATGTTTCTAGGAATAATATTATAACAAAATATAAAAAAACAGCCACCAACCGTTCAACTGTACATAAACAGAGCACAATAGCAGTTGAACTCTCAGAAGTACCAACAGCCCTACCTTTAAAATAGCTAACTGGTAAGCCTGTCTGGGTTGGACAATGGCCTTTGATAAAAGAGAAGCTACACGCTTTAGAACAGCTGGTTCAAGAGCAGTTAAATGCTCAACACATTAAAGAATCTACCAGCCCTTGGAATTCTCCTGCTTTTGTTATTAAAAAGAAATCTGGTAAATGGAGAATGGTAACAGACCTAAGAGCAATTAATGAAGCAATTCACATAGTTTACCTGGCAATTAAAAGAGGTTTATTTCAGGGGTATCTTACAACCAATAAGGGGTTGATTACAGGATCCAGGAGAGATGAGGTACAGTCCAGCGTAGTTCTCTGGGGAACTCTGACTTGGTCTGCAAATCCAGCCTCTGGGACCATGAAGAGCTAAGAGAGTGAACACATATGCATCTCGGGTCTTAAGGGGTCTCCTCTTGGCCACACCCCAGGGGCAGGTCATAGGCAGGTGTGGCAGTTACTTGCTGCCACACTAGGGGCAATGTTTCAAGGTCAAAGCTGGAACAGCTACCCATTACACACCCTAGAACCTCATTCTCCTCCAAGACTGATTGTCTCCTATTGTCTTTCTCCAGCTGACCAGCTAACAGCAAACCCTGACTCAGAGAGAGAGAGAGAGAGAGAGAGAGAGAGAGAGAGAGAGAGAGAGAGAGAAATCCTTTGGGCCTACATCAATATTCTACATCCATAGATACATAAATGCCTTTCCTGGGTCCTTTGAGGCCCCAGCACCTGGCCAAATCCACTTCAGCTCTTTTGAAAATAAAAATTATAATAATCACCTGCTCTCCCCTGAGCTCTGACTGGTACGTGGATGCTGTGGTAACCCATGTTAAGCAGCAGGAGGTTGCACTTGCTGTGCATACAGAAGGTCCCAGGCATCCCACTTTCGGGGGATCCATCATCATCCCATCCATCAACTCTGTGAGGGAGGTACTTTTACCCCCATTCAAAGACAAAGAAAGTCAGACACACAATCGACTAAATGACACACCCGAAAACACACAGCTAACAAAGCCAAAACGCCTAGCTGTCAACTCTGGCTTCTCAGTGTCCACTGAGGACTTCTGTGAAGCCCTCCTGTGGATGACTTGTGAGGCTTCCCTCACTCCTGTGACAGTCTACCTATGCACCCCAGGCTGGTCTTAAACTCATAGCGCCCCCCACCTCCCTCACCCCCACCCCCACCCCCTCACACTAAGTGTCAGAATTGCAGAAGTCTGTCACCATGCCTGCCTTCCTCTTGTGTTCTGAACTGTGTGCTCAGCTGCCAGATACTCTTTCCTGATTTTACAGAAGAGAAAGCACGGCTTTGCTTCCTGTCCAAAGACTCACTCCAAGATGCCATAGGGGATTTGAGCCTCAGGCTCATTCCAAAGCCTGGTGGTTCCCAGCCACTACTTCACGCTGCCTTGGCACTTGGGAAAGCAAGGAGGGTTCTTTTCTGCCAAACAGATGCCAGGAATATTTTTCCTGGGCTACTCAGATGAGAAGTCTCTGGGACTTACAGACTTAGAGTCTATGTCACCTCACCTGAAAGGGCGCCCCATCCCTCCCTCAGCACGGACAAGTAGCTGGTGCCCACCGAGTGCAACAGGTCCCCAGGCGAAGCTCAGGTGAGTAACCTGGGTCGCTGCCGTCCAGGCTGCCAGACCCCGGGGACCACACCCAATTACTCTGGAAATCTGTAACTCACACCCTGGTCCTCCTCCCACGACCTAGGGTGCAGGCGCCGCTGATTCATTTCAAGAAGCTTCGCTTTCCACCGCGGCATGAGGAAGGACTGTCCCCCCACCAGAGCCACGTGTGTTTGCTATGATTCATCCTGTTGCCTACAACCTCCTCAAAAAAAGGAAAAGGAGAGAGAGAGAGAGAGAGAGAGAGAGAGAGAGAGAGAGAGAGAGAGAGAGAGAGTCCTTACGCAACCAGGAGACTCTGGGAGCCTCGCCGTACAGGGGCTTCCCCTCTTAGTCACCCTCTGGGCCTAGGTCCACTTCCACACAGCCACGGGAACTCAGAGGGGCAGGCATATGCCCCAAAGAGGAACTGAGCACATTAGCAAACCGGGTGAAGGCTGCCTGTCAGCGTTGGCTAGTGCGATGAGGCAAGACAGCAGCTGTGCAGATCCTGGGGCGTGCAATGTGCATGGTCAACAAAAAAATCGGGGGCCCACGAGGGCCCTACCCTGTGCCCTCGGGGCCCCAGGCGCTCTCGGACAGAAGAAAACGACAAGGATGTGTCCCTGCCCTGGGAACGGGGGTGCTCGAGGGGGCTTGCTTCAGACCTTGCCTAAAGCGGTCTGTGAGCCGGGGCAGAAGCCTATGGAGATGACCCCACCCCACCTGGTCCTGAAGGTGTTGCTACCCCCACTTGGTCGGTCTCCAGTGTGGCTTTGCCTCTTTCTGCTGGAAGCTGGCTGTGGGAGCTCAGATCTCACACACACACACACACACACACACACACACACACACACACACACACGCTGGCATCTGGGCTTAGAGTCTTGATGCCGCTGTTTGTGCTGGTGTGTTTTGTTGTTGTTTTAAAGCAGCTATTGGAGGCTTGAGAAGAAATTACTTCGTCCAACCCTTTCCCTACAGTGAAGCCAAACCCAGAAAGAGAGGACATACACCGAGGTCACAGAACAACTAGGAGCGAGGTTGGGATTGAACTTGTCCGTGGCCTGAAAAAGCCGAACATGACTGGCTTCCATCACCTCCCTCGTAGGCAGCCTCTCCCTCCTCTCTTCCTCTCCCCCTCTACCGTTCCACCCACTTTGCCCCAACGCTGAGCACTCTCTCACCTCAGGACCTCTGCCCTGTCACCTCTGCCTTAATCTGAGTCGCACGACCCTCTCTGCTCTAATGTCAGCCCCTCGGCTTCCTTCTCTGACTCTCTACGTCGGTGGCCCTTCTGTGCTCCCTCATTCTCTCGCTCGGCTTCGTATTTCCTGTCGGAGCTGTCTGCCTGTCCATTACATCTTTTGTTGTCTTCCCGTGCCTGGCCCCTGCCCCTGCCCCTCCCTCAACCCCTCCCCCTGCCCCTGTCATAGCCCCTCCCCCTGCCCCTGCCACACCCCCTACCTTACGGCTGCCCCAGTCCCTCCCCCTGCCCCTGCCTCAGTCCCTGCCCTTGCCCCTCCCTATACCCCAATCCCATGAGAAGAGGAGTCCTCGGAGGATGGGACTTGGTCCCAGGCTGCAGGGCAGCACCGAATGCAACACAGGACCAGGCAAAGCACCTGCTTCACCTGTGTTTGTCAGGTGCTTGGAGGACTCGTGCAGGGGCCACACCCGTCAGCTGCATCCCACCAACCTAGACAGACGCCAGCTCTTGGTCAGTCCCCAGGGTTACACATGTCTCTTCAGGGATCAGCTCATAAACTCCGACACAAAGAACAGAATCCCAGTCAGTTCTCTCTACCAACTGTATCCCTAAAACAAGCCAGGAAACTTGTCCCAGGCAGGAACCCCTGGGGGGGGGGGTGCCATCCCAAGAACGGTGCTCCTGACCAAAGCGTATTCAGATTGCTGTGGGGAGCTGACGTCACCATTCGCCGGCTTCCATCCCTCTCACTAGCAGCCACCATCTTGTTTCCAAACCGTCATGACGTCCCGAATGTACATTTGTCAGCTACAAAATAACTCCGCAAATACACTCGATGTGCACAGCAAACCGGGATCGGAGTGCTTCTGTCGTTCGGTTTACATTTGAAGCCCCTGGAAGCAGGAAAGGCAAGCTGTTGCCCCAGATGGCACAGCTAACGAGGAGACCCAAATGGTACTCAGAGCGCCAGGCTTGGTGAGTGCGAATTTCCAAGCACCACTTCCCCAACCAATGCAGTTCTCCCCAACCTTGATACACCGGAAGAGGGAAGCTTGTACGTGTTTGAAGAGATGCCAAATTCCAGCCTCGGCTCACGGAGTTCAGTCCAGAAGAGGCTCTGAACAATTCCACCCCCGTTTTGGCTTCTCTTCTCCAGAAAGCAGAACACGAGACCGGGTTTAGGGTTCAGGGAGTTTGTTAAGTTGGCCTGATGAAGCAGGCGAGGAGACGGAAAAGCAGTGCTGGTGTGGGATGCTGCAGTCTGCTCATGAGCAGGGTGTCCAGCACATTCTCCAGGACCTGTGGTTTTCAGGCCTCACTGGCACAGAGCTGAGTGGCCCCTATTCCCAGCCTGAGGTAGGAGGCTGGGAATCTGAGCTTGCATGGACCCATCTGCCCACGCCCAGTGCCACATACAGAGCCGACCACAAATGTGCCCTGGGGCACCAAAAGCATATCCATCCCCCCAGCAGCCTGGCGGGAGTGAGTCCTCACCTGCCCTGGTGACAGTCTTGAAAGCCATCCAAGTGTATTTGCTTAAAAGGAAAAGCTGGCCACCCCCACAGAGTTGTAACCATCAAAGAGACATGATTACATGTCAGTCATTTCTCAGCGACTTCCTGTGACTAAGAGCTGCAGTGAGGGGCCTCCACCAACCTCAGCACTCACAGGGCTCCTGAGGCCCCTTTCCTATGGGTGGCTGGCATCTCTCAGATATCATAAAGCGCTACAAGGCACCAGGTCATCCAAGGTGAGCCCATGTTCAGTCTCTTATCGGGGTTTCTCTAATCATAGAAGCCCTCATGGAGCCTGAGTGGCCTATTCTCTTCCAGTGGGACAACTTACAGCGTCTGTGTCTGCCACCCAGACTCCTGGTTTTGCATAGAGGGACACTAAGGGGAACAACTAGACTAAGGCTGTCCACATTGTAGAGGCATCCTGTTTTGTTGGTGGGTCCAGGATAAGCCGCATCATCCACAGCGTCCAGCCCAAAAGCAAAAAGAAAAACACAGAGCCCCTAGTTCACAAAGGAGTGTGGATTTCCACGTGGACACAGCAGAGCCAGGGAAATCACATGACTATGAAGCTGACCTATATTGTAGACCCCAGGTCTCCCTAAGAGACCAGGCGGGCACTTTCAGGAGGACAGCATTCTTGAATTGCAGATGAACCTAGGTAGGAATGCCACATTGGCACCTCACCAGTTCCAAAGCTCGGATGAAAGCTGCTGACCCCCTCTAGGCCTCAAGTGGGGTTCTGGTGGCACAGAGAAACACTGACAAAATGTGACTGGTGCCTTTATGCTTCACGCCGCATCAACCTCTCCTCAAGCTCAAGGAACCAGGGTACTCATGTACATGTGTGTGTGTGTACACGTCCACATTATACCCCCACCACTGCCATCATCCTAACCATCATCATAGCCACAAATTAATAGCTGGACAAAGTGTGGAACAATGTCCCAGCCACACACCTGGGGCCAGTGCCTAGTGAGGAGGAAGAAGACTGGACCAGACCAGGCATTGCCAGGGTTAAGCATCTTCACCTGGCTCCAAGGAAGGACCAGAAGTCCCGAAGGCCCCGGTGCCTCTTTCTCACCCTGGGCTTGTCATGAAAGAAGCAGACAAGGGAGACTAACAAAGGTTTCGTGGGGCTGCCACTGACTCACCCCATCACTGTAGGCAGGTCAAAATGATGCTCTTCAGCCTTAGATGGCCCATCACTAAAACTGGGCTAATGATGCCTGTGCCTGGCCTTGGCGACAGGATGGTAGAGAGCAGTCATTAGGCTGCTGACATTGTGCCTTAGCTAATGATATGCTGCACTGGGTGAGGCCAGGAGGACCCTCTGGGGAGCTTTGGGAAAACACATTCTTCTCTGTCTTCAAAGCATCCCTGAGAAGTAGGTGGGAGGCAAGTCTCATGGGAAGAGAGGAAACTGAGGCAGCCTCAAAAGATAAGCACCTTTATGGCAGAGAGAAAGAGCATGTAAATGAAGGCCATGGCCAAGAGCCCTGGGAGAGTCGTTATATTCTTCATGACTGAGAGCAATGCGAAGCAGGAAAGATCTAGTTTGTTCATGGTTCCAGACCGTGCTGGTTTTCTCACTGCTGCAACCGAACGCCTGGCAGAATCAGCCGAAGGAAGGGCTTGTCTGGGCTCACAGGCGGAGGGTCAGTCTATTGTAGTAGTGACGTCACGGTGGCAAGAGTGTGAGGCTCGAACACATCACGTCTGCAGTCAGGAAGCAGGGAACCATGCTGCACATGTTTCAAGTGCGTCTTCCCACCTCAATTAACCTCCTCTAGAAAAATCCCTCACAGGCTCGCCCAGTGGTTTGTTTGCTAGGCAACTCTAGATCCTGTCAGGTTGACAATATTAACTATCGCTATATTAATTATCTGTCACGGTGAGGAGGGAGAGCAGACCACATCATAGTGGAAGGAAGCCAAGAGGATACAGGAACGATCCAGGGCAAGTACAGCCCATAAGAATGCTCCCCAGGAACATACTACCTTTCACCTTCTCCAACAATGCCATCAAGTATCATTTACCAAGGGGCTAATCCATTGATTGGGTCAGAGCCTTCGCAACCTAATTGCCTCTGGGAACTAATCACAGACAAGGCCAGAAATGTCCTTGACTAACCCCCTCGACCCCTCTCTTAATGCAACAGGGTTCGCAACCAAGGTCTACCATTACACTTGGTGGCCCCAGAGAGGAAGGCGGCCAGGGACTCTGCTTTGTGTGCTGTCACACACTTGAGTTGAAGCGTCAGTCACTTCTGCCCGATGGCCTTGGAAGGCTGCCCTGTATGGAAGCTTCCTCATGCCGAGGCAACAGTGAGACCCATTTTCAGAGTCGGGTAAAGAAGAAGTTGGTGAAGGTAAATATTGGCATCAGTAAACACACTCTTAGGACCATTCTGCTTCCTCCCTAAAGGAAGAGTACGACCGTGATGGTGAATGCTGATTGCCAGCTCGACAAGCTCTAAAATCACTTAGCAGCCAGTCTTCTGGGCACGGCTATATAGAAGTTTCTAGAGTGGGTTAAGTAAGGTGGAAAGACCCACCCTAAACATGGGTGACACCATTGAATGGGTCAGGACCTCAGATGGAATAAAAAGGAGAAAGCAAGCTGGGTGTCAGCAGGCATCTCTTTTTGTTTCCTGACTAGGATCTGGGTACCAGCACTCATCTCAAAATTTATGTTTCCTGCCTAGAGACATGATGTGACTGGTACCTCATCTCCTACCATCATGCCTTCCCCATCATGAGGCACCATAGCCAAGAACTGTGAGCCAAAATGATTCTTCTTTCAGTTGGTTTTGCAGAGTATTTTTGTCATAGCAACAAGAAAAGGAACTATAATAACGCAAGTGGCAACTCCACCTCAAGTCTGCTCGGGACGTGACCACAAAGGTGGCTTGTTGAATCTTCTCTCGGTCACTGTTGTATCCAACTATTCCATTAGTCCTTGGGTTCAGAAACTGTGGTAGTGTCGGTGAGTAGGCTTCCACGGTCATCCAGGGGATGCCTGTCCCTGACTTCCCTGCCCAGGGCAAATGCTAAGAGAAGGTAGAATATTACTTATTGAGTACCTACTTAGTCCCCCAGGACTGTGCACATGCCTCAAATACTTCTTCCACAATATCTCCCAATAACCCAAGATTCTTCTACTGTTCATTTGAGAGAATGTTGGCTCAGAGAGGTCAAGTGGATGGCCTAAGGTCACAGAGTTTTTGAGAGGCCGAGCCAAGATCCAAACCAAGGTCCTAGAGTCTCATGAACACAATCTGGTGCCCAAGGCCAGAAACCTGCCAGAGTTGGCATCCGGTTCTGAGACTATCTTGCCCAATCAATCAGCTTAGGGCTGAAGACACGGGTACTATGTTGAATCCAGGAAACAGTTTGGGGAAACTGAGGTCAAGCCAGAGTTTTTTATGAGGACCTCCTCTTCCATTAGTGCCACACTCTGGTCCCCCTACGGTTGTGGCGCCCTCGATGGGCCAGTCCGTGGCACACTAGAGGTAGGGTAGCTGGGAGCTGGGAGGTCGGGGGACAGGGGGCAGGTGAGTGGCTGGGGTCTGGAACACTGACCACCGATTCATGCTCCATGCTGGTTCTTGCTTCAGGGACTTGGAGGCACAAGAGCCAGTGAGTGTAAAGTGGAGGCCGCAATGGCCCCTTCAGTCACAGCAGATGTGGCTTGAGTCCTATGTCCACCAGCTAAAGGCCTCCTAATGCTAGATCTGGAACAGCAGGCACGCACAAGATGTGGCCACACTCCCCAGGGAATGGAAGACATTAACCACGTGGTGTAGCTGGGGAAAGAAACATTCAAGGAAGTGCCTTGCCCAAGGCCACGGTGTGCTGGGTGGTAGAGCTGGGACAAACATCCAGAGCAAATCCGTCGTGGCCGTTTCTGTACAGGATGCCACTGGGCCGAGGGGAGGAAACTTCAGCAACCCAGCCAAGACATGGCAACTGTGGGATGCACTGTCTGAAGCAGGACACTCCTGCGAGACAAAGGAGCTCTTGTTAATTAGGTGAGGACAGCACCGGCGAAACCACGCGGTCACCTGTGTCAGGAGCTTATGATTGTCGGTCAGCCA
Organism: Peromyscus leucopus; assembly: GCF_004664715.2. NCBI lineage: Eukaryota > Metazoa > Chordata > Mammalia > Rodentia > Cricetidae > Peromyscus > Peromyscus leucopus. The sequence goes on along the minus strand of NC_051084.1, from coordinate 358,464 downwards.
TGAAAACGGAGTCTTGCCGTTCTGTCTCCGCTGACAGATCCACAAACTAGGGCTCGGGGGAGGTAATAAAAGCCATCTAGAGCTCACCGGCAGATGCTCAATCGGGGCATAAATAGAACTTGGGTCTTGCAAGAAGAAAAATCACAGGCAGTGGCTGACTGTCAGGGACATCTGGGAAGGAGTCATAACTGTAACCGACAGCTGTCTGTTCTGATGATGTTGTGCCTCTGACAAGCTGGGGGTTTTTGGGTTTTGTTTTTTTTTTTTAATATTTTCAACAAAAATTTTCAATTATTCCTTCCAGGAAAGGGAGCCCAAGAATGCAGTTTCAGTGGGAGGGACAGACAGGATGCCACACGGCCAGGATACTGTCATTCCATGGCTATGGGGAGGTGGCAAGTGTATTCTGAGCCACAGTGCATGGCGTGGCCTCCAGGGCAAGAGTCTCTGTAGGAGAAGTCTTGCTTCCTTCCTCCTTTTCCCTCTAAGCTAACTCAAAAGCAGCCAGCAATAGGGTCTGGCAGCCAAGAAGACACTGAGCTATAAAACAGCTCCAGACAAGGACTGACGTCGGTGCCGAGACAGTCAGGACAGGGACAACAAAGAGATCCAGGCCCTGCCAGAAGATGGACCATGCCCCATCCACGGGAGGTCATGCCAGCCTCGGTCTTCAGAAGAGCAGGAGCGCTGAAGATCCCTGCAGTACCTCCAAGGCCCCGCCTTCTGGCCCCGCTGTCAGATCCTCAGCTTTACCTTCCAGCTCTCTGCTTTCTAAGAGTTCCTTCCTCTTTCTGTGTTTACCCCACCCCACCCCCAGCCTGCACCCAGTTATCCCCAGCCCAGAGCTTGGGGTGATTTTCAGGAACCTGTCATTGTGAAAAAATTCAAACCACTCCTACCTTGTGTCTCTAGCTACCTGATTGGGGAGTGAGGGAAGAGAGAAAGGACTAGGTCCAGGTAACGAGGTTAGCAGGGTCAGAACAGATCTTAGCTGGCCAGGAGGAAGAGCCCATGGTCATTGCAGTCTCTTCTCAGACCCCTGGCACAGACACCAACACACACAGAGATCTGAAAGAGTCTAGCCCAGGGCAGGCACAGAGGACACTCCCCTGAGTGAGAGTTAATGCTAGTCACAGCTTCTGCTGTTCATCTGTGGGACATGAACTAGGTGTCGGCATCGTTACGAAGCCAACGCCTGACCTGCCGAATGCTCACACTTTATAAACTGCCTAGGTGGCTGAGTGTGCACTCATTTTACTTCTGGTTTAAAAATATGGTCCAGAGGTGAAGTCAGTTGCCCCGGAGACACCCTGCTGAGAGTCCACACAACAAGCATGTGAACCCAGTCAAACCTGGAGTTTCTACTACGTGGGCTCCAAGAGACATTTTAGGTAAGACAGACTTTTCCTACCGTCATCGGTTCCCCCATCACTCTGATGAACCCGGCTCCAGATTAAAGATGTTTAGCGTCCACAAGCTGAGAGCAACATCCAAAACGGATGTTGGGTGTGGTAATGGGAGGAAGCTGTTAGACAATCAGAGGGTCTGGAGAAGCGGAGGGACATGATGGGAATCTCTGGAGATGCTTACGATGGGCAGCCGCTGGGAGCTTTACCAGACTTCCCCTTTCAGGAGCGCTGGGCAGCTCTGAAAAGAAAGGCTGGAAGCGGGGCTCCTGGCTAGGATGACTTTCTCACATAGCATGGGGGCCAGATTGCTGTTAACACTAGTGAGGGAGACCAGGAGGGCTGCTGACCACACAACCATGTACAGAGGAGGAATGGTCTGATTTAAAAGAAAAAAAAAAAAAAACACAAACGATACCAGAATGAGGTACCACCACCACCACCACCACCACCACCACCACCACCACCCATGCGCGCCTCCCCCGGACCACTGAAGAGCTTTGTGGGATCTGGCAGAGTGGTGTAGACACCAGTGCAGTGAGCTTGATGGAAGACCAGGGCCACAAAGGAGGAAGCGGGCTGTGAACACGGAGAGTAGACAGATGAGAGCTAACAGAGTGAGTCAGACAGTGGGGAGAGAAGGAATCAGCACTTGCTTTTCACCCCTCCCCCTCCCGGGCCTCACTCCCCTCAGCCCTCTCTTTTCTGGTCCCACCACGCTCTCACTTGAAGAACTGCATTCACCCCTAAACGGTTTCTCAGCCTCCGAGGACTCGCCTCTCCACTCCACACTGATGTGGGGGAGACTTTTCTAAAGTTACACACGGCTTGGGTTACACTCTTCCCCCCAAATCGTCCTTGGCTCCCCAATCCCTGCCAAAATTAACTTACACGGTCTTGATGTATGATCCTACCTCCATCCTCCTGCCCCACCCATTCCACATCTGCCGTGACACATGCTTTTGATTGCTGATGCTAAGTACATGTCTCAGTCCCCCTGAAGAGGCCTGGTTCCATCTGGCAATCTGTGGTCCTCCAAACACATGTTTTCCTGGCCCACTCTCCTTGGCAGTGAGCAAGAAACCAACACTGGCCCTGAAAACACACACACAGGGAAGAGACCTTGCGAGCAGTATTTCTTTGCTGTGAGAGGCAGTCCCTTGTCCTCTGCTACACTGTCACACCCGCAGATGACTCTGCTCAGCAGCAGCATCCCTGTCTTCCTCGAGGGACATGGCCCAGGCAGGCACGGTATGGAGAATGAAGTGATGGAAAAAAGGGAAAATGTTGTATTGCTAGAGTGATTGCTAAGTGCCCATACTGACCAAGTTGGAGGCACCAGGTCTCAGGATGTCTACCTGCAGAGAACCAGGTCATAACCAAAGTGACATCCTGGTCCAATCTTTGCTCCAAACCCAATCCCTTCCCAGGCTCTGACTCATTCTGGCTTCTAACCTTCTGCATCTTTCCTTCTGGGCACCTTGTCCTTCCCTTGGAGATCAATGCAAGTGCTACTTCCATTGGACACCCTGGACCAGAGGCTGCATTACCCTCCTCTGTACTGGACCTGAGCTTCATCTGTGTGCTGCCATCCATCCAACCACAACAGGAAGATGTCAAGTCCACTACAGGTCTTTCGAGGGAGATCTCAGGTCCACTGTGAGACTGTGAGATTAGAGAGGGAGGGCCTGTAGCCAGGCACACCCACTAGACCTCACAGACTTCCAGGTAGCTGGCCACCTGCTGCTGCTTGCTGGGCTCAGCTTGGCCCCAGACCCAGTCAGCTGGATTCATTTTCCTATTGCTTCTGTGACAAACTTCCACAAACACAGCAAGCTTCAAACGAGCCAACGTTATTACATTGCCGTTTTGGAGAACACAGTCTGAAACTGGATTTCACTGGACTAAAAATCGCAATGTAGACATTGTGTTATCTCTTCCTGGCAGCTCTCTCTGCTTTCAGAGTCAGTGTGGTGTGACTTATGGCCACTCCTCTATCCTCCGCTCAAACCGTAAGTCTGCCTCCACCATGATTCTGCTCCGACTCTGTCTCTCCTCTTTCTTCTAAAGCCACTGTGATTACTCAGGGCCACCCTAATGATCTGGAGTCAACAACCATCTCAACACCCTTAACCACATATGTCTTTTTGGCCACCTGAGGTGGCGTGTTCCCAGAGTCCTGGGGTAGGATGGTTGTTATAAATCTAGAATCACCTAGGAAGAGGCTCAGTGAGGCATTGTATGCATTAGGTTGACCAGTGGGCATGTATGTGGGAGACTGTCTTAATTAAGTTAATTGCTATGGGAAGACTCAGACCACTGAGGGGGGCGGCATTCCTTAGGCACGTGATCCTGAGCTGTATGAGAGTGGAGAAACTGAGCTGAGCATAAAAAAGCAAGCAAGCATGCATGCAAGCAAGTATAAAAGCAAGCAATTATGCAAGCAACCATGCAAGCAACCATGCATGCAAGCAAGCAAGCACACATTCATTCATTCATTCTTTCTCTGCTCTGGATTATAGATAGCAATTCAAGTTTGACTTCCCCAGAAAGATAGGCTGCAAACCTAGATGTATAAGAGGAAATAAACCCTTTTCTAGGTTGCTTTTTTTTTTTTTTTTTTGTCATGGTGTTTTATCACAGTGAGAGAAAAGAAACAATTTGGACAGGTGTGGGAAAGGGCATGTTCGTCCCAAACACCAACTACAGCCTAAACCAAACAGCCAAAGCTTCATAAGAGAAGCTGAAGGAACTGTGCACGGGTAGAGCATGTACTTGACTTCCAGCCAGTGACACATCCCACTGAAAGGAGCCTTGGGGACTATGGGACACAGGATGGTATTCCTAGCCTCCACCACTTTGCTCTTTCATCTCCATTTATTACTTTTTGGCTGCAAAAAAATTTAAAAAAAAAAAACAATAGTAGTAAATGCACTTTACTTTCCTGGAAGTATGGCATTGGAGGCTGAGGCAGGAGAATCTTGAGCTGGAGGCCATCCTGGGCTACGTAGTGTGACCTCAGCCATCCCACACTCCTAAAGATAATGTAAATGTCTAATGTGTGAGTGAGGTAACCCAAACCCAGAAAGACAGTTATGGTATGTACTCACTCATAGGTGGATTCTAGATATAAAATAAAGAACAATCAGACCACAACCCATAGAACCATAGAGGATATATATATATAGCATGGAGGTCCCTAGGACGACTGTGGCTTATAATAAATTTCAGTTTTACTCAATTATTGAAAAAAAAAATAGCCAAATGAATGGAAACACATGAACTATGAACCAAAGGCTGAGGGGCCCCCAGCTGGATCAGGCCCTCTGAATAGGTGAGACAATTGATTGGCTTGATCAGTTTGGGAGGCAACTAGGCAGTGGGACCAAGTCCTGTGCTCATTGCATGAGTTGGCTGTTTGAAATCTGGAGCTTATGCAGGGACACTTGGCTCAGTCTGGGAGGAAGGGACTGAACCTCCCTGGACTGAGTCTACCAGGTTGATCGAAGTCCTCGGGGAGGACTTGTCCTGGAAGAGGTGGGAATGGAGGGTAGGCTGGGGGTAAGGGGAGGGTGTGGGAGGGGGAGAATAGGGGAACCCATGGCTGATATGTAGAACTGAATGGTATTGTAAAATTATATATATATATATATATATATATATATATATATATATAAACATACTTTATAGAATGTCTGCAATCAGAAGATGATTGAGGATCAGAAAAACTGCAGTTCATATTGCCTGATTTGTGAGAATGTAAAGTGGTATAATCACTGTGGAGAATTCTTTAACATCTTCTTTGTAAGTTAAAAACATAAATGTATCATCCAATGAAGCAGTTTCCTTAAGAGAAATGAAAACATATTCACACTAAAAAAAAAATGTCCAATGTGGCATCTCTCAGTATTTAGCCAAGGCAAGTCCAGGGATCTGCAGTTACATAAGACTTGGTCCCCAAACTGGGACAGAAGAAGCAAAAGCCAGTTGTGGAACAGAGGGATGGAAGGAATGTTATAACTTGCTCCTGCTGAAACTGAAACATCTCACCCCACCACAGGCGCAGCACTGTCTGAATCCTTGGCACGGTCCGAGAAGCCCTGAGGAGATGGAAAAGCAAAGAGACAGAGGCTGGCTAGGAACACCATCCTGTGTCCCATGGTCCCCAAGCCCTCCTTCGGTGGGATGTGTCACCAGCTGGGAGCTAGCTGTTAAACTCTTTCACTTTGGTAGAAATCTGGTCAACAGCTTTTGGCCAAAGCCAGGGAGGGCATCTCTCAGGTAAAAGTACAAGTACCAGGAAGGATTGCTGAAAAGGGCATCTGGGGACCAGGGACAGTACGGTGACAAAGTTCCCACCTTCGCCACAGACCGGAAGTTCTTTGATAGCAGCTACTTAACAGCAACACAAGTTGCTGGAGTATGTAATGTTGGAAAATAATAAGTTCCCGAGTGGACAGGGGTTGTGCCTCAATCACCAGTCAAACAGAGAAATTATGTTCTCGGTAGGGACTTCTAGGCTAGGTGCCCCCCAAAAAAGTGGCCATCATCTCCCAAGTGGACCCCAAGGAAGAACAAGCCAGTTGCTTCTGTGTCCATTATGGGGAGAAGTGTCAGTAAACAGCGCTCCACAAAACTCAAAAGCGCTCACAATCAACACAGAAGCAAAGAAAGCCCTGCCTCCAGTTCCCCCTTTGAAGCGATTTCACAAACTGAATTCCTTTCCTTTGCCCAACTTTCCCAATCCTTACATATTTACCTTGCGGGGGAGGCGGATGACACACGCTGAGCCCCATTCCCTACAGCTGGGATCGCTCTGTGGGACCCCCTGAAACAGCCCAGCTCCCCACACAGCCCATAACCCTCCCAGCAGAGCAAAAGTCCCACTGGTGAGGTGACCTACCACGGCCACCTTACAGGGGTCACAAGGCTCCCACTGTACAGGTGTGAGAACGGAGACGTTGGTGAGTTGGGAACTTCCCCAAGATTCACCACCAACCTGCGGCAGGAGAGCCCAAGCTAGTACTCTTCCCAGCCCAGGGGTTAGCCCACCACGTGGGCATGTTTCCAGACTTGGGTTTGTTTATTTCAAGTATTGTGTAAGTCTCTGAAGAGCTCTCTCCACTGGGTTATCTCTATTAGTATTAACTCTCTCTGAAATAAAAACAAGAAATCCCATAGTGTGTGTGTGCGCACGCGCGTATATGTGTGTGTGTGTGTGTGTGTGTGTGTGTGTGTGTGTGTGTGTGTAGTGTGCATGTGCAGGCAAGTGCATGTACAGGTTTATGTGCAGGTCAGAAAAGAACCTCACAATGTTTCCACCTTGCTTTTGAGAAAAGGTCTCTCATTGGCTTATAAATTGCCAACAAGGCGAGGCCGATTGGCCAGTGAGCTAGGGAGCCCTTCTCTGTCTCCTCAGTACTGGAGTTCTAAGCACATACCACCATACTCAGGCCCTCACACTTGTAAGACCAATGCTTACCAACTGGGCTATCATCCCAGGCCGGTTTTGTTTTTGTTTATAGCCAGAGTCCTGGCAGGCCGAGCTCTCTGTGTAGTCCAGGCTGGCCTTAAACTGTCAGGAATCCTCCTGCCTCTGCATCCTTAGGCTCGTGTAGCTGGGTCCAGCTAAGAAAATTTAACCTTATTAATTCCCTCATAAGGAGAGCAAGCTCACTGACCATTGGTGTGTGACAAGCCTTTTCCTGGAGAGACTTGCACATCTACTCATCCGAGGTAGGGAGCCCACGACAGATCAAAATACAGATACCACCAAAGACCAACTTGGTGAACCAGTGAGTTTTATTGGGATTATGAAAGGAGTATGGGTGAGTGGTTATTTGCAGGAGCAGAAATGACTCAGGGATCTGCATCACCAAAGCCCACCCTAGCATGGGAAACAGTCCACAAAAGCTGGGAACCTGGACCACACTGCACAGCCTGCAGGCAGCTCAACAGGTTGGCGAGTGTCTCTTCCAGGTGACTCAGCTAGTCTAAACCTCTTCCAGACAGCTCAGTTGGTTTCTGCTTCTTCCAGGCAGAAAGTTGGTCTAGTCTCAAAAGCCTTCCTTGTAACTTAGCTTGTCTGAGAGTGACTCTCAGCAACTTGGCTTGGTTTCTCTAGGAGGGAGGGGCCTAGTGAATCTGGTGGATTTCAGGGACTTCCTGAAGCTATTTTGAGTTATTTACTTTCCTGCTTAAGGAGCTTCCCTGAAGAATGGAATATTACACAACACACATGCACAAAAATAATGTCTGTTCATGAAAAAGAACAACTATTTTTAAAATGAAGCCAAGACTATTTTATCTTTTGCAAATTTTCTGCTATTTGGTCTTAAGGGTAACCAGCTGGATTTTACTGTCTGCTTCTGTATTCATTGTGTGGCAGTGTGCAGTTTGGAATAAAGTAGAAGAAAATCCTGGGCTCTACCAGGGTTCTCAAGCCAGGTTTTGAGAATCCCTCTACTACATCATATCACCTCATTTCTAAGAGTCCAAACTCAAGTTCCAAAAAACTCCACTTGCACAAAATAGATATTGAATACATTTGCTCAGTGAATAAATGAGCCAGTCCACAGCCAATGTGGGTGAGGGGGGAAGAGTGGAGTCTTAGGTCTAAAATAAGGCTTGGCCTTTGTCAATGGGTTTCCATTATATAGGCACTTCCCTGTAGTGAGGAGGCAGAGGAGGACCATCAATAAAATATTCTAAAACAGGTCTGCTGTGAAGAGTATGCAGATTGAGTGTTGCTGGCTCTGCAGCTGGGGCCCCACCGTCTCTGATCCTGGGGGCAGGGGGTGAATAGACACAGAACCAACGGCACAGGCTCTGGTAGACTGCAAGCAATCTCGTTTATTAAACAAAGCACTGAGGTATTTATGTGTGTGCTTTTTGGCGGGCTCTGCTTCCAGCTGCCATGGTGTTTCCTGGTTGGCTCTGGGTCATATGTCAGCAGCGGTCATCTTGAGGGTCCGGTTTGAGGGTTCTCTGGGTCAGGATGCTGCTGCAGATGTCAGAGCTCTTTGTTTGCTTAAGTCGTGGCCCAATGCTTTTGGCCTTACCCGCTTCAGTTGAGAACTCTGTTACTGCTAGAATATCTGGGATGGCTCGTGGGGACCAAAATCCAGCCCACATGCTGGAGATGGCCCTGAAGAAGAGGGGCACTGTTCTAACTGAGTAGCATGGCTGTGTCCCAGCAGCAAAGGACTCCCTCCATATGTGAGTCCCCTAAACTCTTCTCGGCATGGTGGAGGGATAAACAAGTCTCAAATGTATGGAGCCAGGGCCACAGGATGCTTCAGCCAGGAGAGTTGGGACCCAGACCCTCCTCAGCTCCTCTTACGTGACCATGGTCAGCCTGGAGCTACTGCAAACATAGGAAGGGAGACTTGAGAGTCCATGGATTGCCACCCAGTGCCTATGCGAAGCAGGACCTAGAAAAGACCCAGAAGAGGCAGACAACCAGCCTGAGGTTCTTAGCTGTGCTGCCGTGCTCACCAGTCCAGGATGATTTTATCCCCTGGAGGACATTTGCCAATGTCCCAAGATGTGTTGGGTAACCATAGACATAAGCAGGAGACAGGAGTCTGTGGGCCTCTCATGGACCAAGACAGAGACACCATTAAACATGCAAGAATGCATAGTAAATATGGAGGTGGCCAAGCTCCAAAAGAGAGAGAGAGAGAGAGAGAGAGAGAGAGAGAGAGAGAGAGAGAGAGAGAGAGAGAGAGAGAACAGGCCCAAGATCCCACCAATCCTTGAGCTCAAAATCCCACCAACTCTTGAGCTTGCCCCAAGATGGGGCCACAGAATCCCACCAATCCCAGGCCACCCGGGAAAGCTCCCCAGCACCTCCACCCAAGAAACCCTACATAAAGCCTGCCTTCTGCTCAGCTTTTTGCTGCTTCTCTCCAGAGCAGAGGCGTCCACCCTCCCTCTTGTAGCTCTCCAAATAAATCTCTTGTGTAAGGTTTATTGTGTGGTGTGACCTTGTGGTATCCCTTGGCTCCCGACTGCCAGGATACCTTTCCCTTTGGAGCTGCACCACTTGACTTGGGGGAATCATTCCCTTCAGAGCTGTAATATGTACAGCAAACCTGCCCCCACAGAGCAAACCTTCCCCCTTCCCCAAATGGCAACAGTGCTGAGGCTGAGGAATGCCACGAGTGATGGAAAGAATTCGGGCTCTGCCCTCCAAGGTTCTGGGCTCCAATCCCAGCTCTGTCACTTTCTAGTTCTGTAACACATCATTGAGTCACTATCTATTCTGTAAAGTGCAGGTAATAATAGCTGCCTTGCAAGGTAGCAAGGACTGGATGGAGGAGGGGGTGGGAGTCTGCGGCCTGCCCCAGGCAGATGGGAACCCCAAAACCAGATGAGCCAGGAGCTGGGTGAGAAGAACTCTCCCCCTCATGTCCAGTGGCTTGCCCCTGGTGCCCAGTGGATACTTTGGTCTTTCCTCCTATCAGGAATTTTACAGCTAGCTGCCACCCATGCAGGCAAGGCATGGACATAGGTGTGGACAGAAGTTGGACCACCGAGAAGCCAGAGGGATAAGTGGACAGGGAGCTTTCCCAAAGAAGGAAGCATTGGTGATATTTAAATTCTCTCCACTCCAGTCCTCCTCCCATTAAAAACAAATGGAAAGAGGTACATTCAACTTGTTAAAAATAACAATGATGACTAATGATGAACTTATGAGGCCTTTGTAACTGATCTAACAATGACCATTGCACAAACCGAATTTTCCCATTTCTTTTCTCTTCTTTTCTTTTCTTTTTTCTTTTTTTTTTTTTTTTTGGTTTTTCGAGACAGGGTTTCTCTGTGTAGCTTTGTGCCTTTCCTGGAACTCGCTTTGGAGACCAGGCTGGCCTTGAACTCACAGAGATCCGCCTGCCTCTGCCTCCCGGGTGCTGGGATTAAAGGCATGTGCCACCACCACCACCACCACCACCACCACCACCACCACCCAGCTGAATTTTCCCATTTCAAACCATTATCTTGCTTTTGTTTTATGTGTTCTCCTTCTTCCTCTTCTTTTTGCTTTAGTTTCTTTATTTTTTTTTTATTTATTTAAGACAAGATCTCATATAGCCTAGTCTGACCTCAACTGGGTTATGCAAGTGAGGATGACCTTGAACTCCTGACCCTCCTGCTTCCACCTCCCCGGTGCTAGGGTTTCAAGTGTGAGCTACCAAGTCCTGACTCAAACCGTTTTCTAACAGGATGGGAATGGCCACTCTGAGAACACTGCCCTGAGCATCTGGGCAGTCCTGTTTGTGAGGCTGAACCCACTGGCGGAACTCAGGTTTGTCCTTAGTGCCAATGCTGGGCACAGTCACAGAAGACTTAGGATGAAATGAGGTTTGTGGTGAATCTGTGACAGCAGGGATCACGGAGAGGAAGACAGACAGCTGCTGTCCAAGAGCTGGAATGACATGTGCAGAGGCCCAGGGACAACAGCCCCAGAGAGAGCAGCCCTGGAGAAGGTTTGGAGACACCATCTGAGTCAGGCCCCCAGGGCTCCAGGGAGAGCTGAGTTAGGAAGGAGTGAGTCACCAGGTGTCCTTCAGCAGAGAGGAAGCAAGGTCTCACTGAGTTGCTTGGAAGCTGCTGCTCATGCTCCAGCCAAGCCCTTGGCCCATTTCCCATCCTAGCCATCTCTGGGCCCTCTCCTGCCTCTTGAATCCCACATGCATCCCAGGCCAGGAATCACCTTCCTGAACCTTGGCTTCCTAGTCTTAGCAAAGACAACGTTAAGACTTGGCCTGATGGTAGAGGTCTGTAATTCCAGCTATTCAGGATTATCAAAACTTCCAAGGTCTGCCTGGGCTACACAGGCCAGCCCAGGCTACTTAGCAAGATTCTGTCTCATAATAATAGGTGATAGATATATAGATACAGATAGATAAGAGATAGATAGATAGATAGATAGATAGATAGATAGATAGATAGATAGATAGATAGATAGATGATAGATGATAGATAGAGCAAAATAAGAAGGAAGGAAGGAAGGGAGGGAGGGAAGGAGGGAGGGAGGGAGGGAGGAAGGGAAGAAGGAAGGAAGGAAGGAAGGAAGGAAGGAAGGAAGGAAGGAAGGAAGGAAGGAAGGAAGGATCAGGGAAGGGTTTTTATGAAGATTTGCCTTTCAGGACTGGAGAAAGATGACACAGACCCTGTACAAAGTTGCTAGAGCCCACCCCGGAACACCACGCCTTTTTAACAAAAGACATCTAGCTCCCCTTCAGCAGCCCACCCTCTCAACTGCCTCCTCCAGATCCAAGACACTTCTGGCTACCTTCAAGGGGCCAAGCATGACCTCCCCCTCACCACAAATGCCTCAGGGAGACCTTGCCTTAAACACAATGGCAGATAGACCCAGACCTAAACACTTGCATGGGACCGAGTCCTGATCAAGACTGGAATGCGGGAAACTGACTTTACCCTTGCCAAGTTACCCATCTGCTGTGGAATACTCCTCTTGTACACTGCAAAGATTTGTCACTTTGGTTTAATAAAACAATTGGTTTAATAAAATGCTGATTGGCCAGTAGCCAGGCAGGAAGTACAGGCAGGGCGACCAAACTAAGGATGATGGGAAGGAGAAGGGTGGAGAGTCACCAGCAAACACAGAGAAGCAAGATGAGAATGTCATACTGAGAAAAGATACCAAGCCACGTGGCTAAACATAGATAAGAATTATGGGTTAATTTAAGTGTAAGAGTTAGCTAGTAACAAGCCTGAGTTATCAACCAAGTATTTATAAGCAATATTAACCCTCTGAGTGATTATCTGGGACCAGGCAGTCGAGACAGGAAACAATCATTTACACCCACCTCCAACTCCCCCAGTAGTAATCACATACATGCCATTTGTGGATACCCACACGGGTTGGGCCCAGGACTGAACATCTACTCACTCTCACACCTGTCCTTCCAGAACACAGACACATCAGCTGGGGATTAAGGTCCAGCAATGGGAAGCTACCAGCCAAGGGACAGGTGACCAGAAGAATACAGCCTCTAGTGTCTGGGTGAGAAACCCACACTCCTCAGGTGAGCCCACTTTCTGGACCCTGCTCATCCGGGTGGGGTGGTCACCCCGTGCACCCCACATCCTCTGACCAGGGAACACTAAATTTGGCCTGTCCTCATCCATACCAACCTCTTCTCCCTAATTTAGTAGGAAGGCTGGGATGCTAAACACCTATTTCCATTTTTTCATACCACGTGACAGAGTTAGGACCAAAGAGCTCAGTTCAACAGTGTGCTGGCAAGTTAATACATTTCCTAGAGGCCATAGCCCCAGCTGATGTGATCTCTTCCTCTTTCTCCTGCATCCCATGAATGTGATCTGTGGAGATGCAGCAGCCATCTGTCCACAAGAAGGCTGAACTTCAGCTTGCCAACGTGGCAGAAGTAATGAGCCTTGCAGCATGGTTGTGTAGAATTTTGTTCTAGGTCTCCCTGCCCAGCCTCTAGCCCTCCAGACCTCTTGCTTTGTGGGAAAGCAAAGCCCTAGTTAGTGAAGCTGCCGTGGATTGGGTTTGCCTCCCCTTTCTGGTGGGCACCTTCTTGACACATCATTCTATTCCTGTTGCCTTGCCACCACCCCTCAGAACACAACACTGCCACGCCACCCTAACACTATGGCCGGACACTACCGACCAGCAGCACTACTGTCCAGCTCTCCCATCCTCATTCAACTGCAAACAGCCCATCTTCACCCCAGTACCCACTGTGTATATGGCTTCCACCGTGCTGTGGTGGAAAAGATGCCGCCTAAAAGCCAGGGAGCAGCTGTGCCCCTTCCTCTCCTGAGTCAGGGCTGGTTGACCCATCCGAACTCACACACCCTCCCAGAGTACGTTGTGGAGAATGATGCAGGGAAACAAGAGGGGAATGGGAGGAAGGGGAGGGGTGGAGGGAGGGAAAAAATTAAAAAAGGGAGGAGGATGGGACATGAAATCCTTAGCCTTCTCTCTAATAACCTCATTTCAAGCTACACGTGGTGGTGCACGCCTTTAATCCCAGCACTCAGGAAGCAGAGGCAGGTGGATCTCTGTGAGCCTGGTCTTAACGTAGTGAGTTCCAGACCAGACCCTGTCTAACCAAAAAAAGAAGAAGAATTTCGTTTCAAAACCCTGGGCCACGTTGCTCATTTGTCACGGTGTTGAGCAATGGCTCCAGGGGCCCAGGGGATACTCAAGGAACATCCTCCAACCAGGGGTGACCTAATCAGAATGACCAATGGCTTTGAAGTGGTTGAACCAGGTTCGCTCACTCACACAGGAGCAGAGGAACTAGAGGAAGAATTCAGGTCCTTGGTCACAGCACACTTCTTACTGAAGCCACGCCCTTCCCCTCAGGATGGAGTAGCACCTGTCCTGCAGGACTTGCTGAGGGATGGGAGTGCCTGGAAGGACCGAGGAGGGCACATCTTCAGCGGGAAGAGTGGGGAAGGCGGATCCTCCCTGTGAGCCCCAGAACATCTTCTTCAGCATCTCCTATGACGTCAAGGGTGTGGGAATCGAGGGTATGCTGAAGGCGGAGATGTTGGGAACAGGACCACAGCTAGGGACTGAAGGTCCCCGTGAAGTATCTTAGAGGGGCTTTGCCTGGCCCTAGGCAAAAGAAACGGAGAGTTTGCCGACTAGAGGGTCAAGAGAGTGGAGAGCACGAGGAAAGAAAGCACAGTTTGAAAGTTAGAGAAATGGGGGCAGAATTCCAAGGGCCTTGAGAGGCAGCCATGGAGGTGGCTGGGTAGAGCCCTCGGGAATGTCTTGAGCAGGGACAGTTGAACTTTGCTTAACTGGCCCGGGGGAATAGTGCTTTTTCCACAGTGACCCAGCATCCACGCCTAAAGTGCACACACGTGGAAGAAAGGAAATGTAGGATACGGGTGAGGGAGGATACTAGGGCATCTGTGCATGTTTGGACTGCCGTCCGCTGTGGTTTTAATTGTATTTAACTTAGCATTGGATTTCCCTAAGGCTTTTTTATACATCATCCTTCATTTTAGCTAACCCACCCACCCCATCCTCTTTACTTGAACCTGTAATCCAGTGTTCCTGTCACATGTGTTGTGTCTGTGGCCATTTTATCTGGCCTGTCAGGGGAAGGATGGCCCCAGTAAGATCAGGGACATAAAAGACACAGTCAGAAGTGACCTCTGGGTACCATGTCTCTGTGGCTCTCTTTGCACCTGTGTGTCCCGTGTCTTGGAGTGAAGAGATCCTTACGTCCTCTGGTCTGTGTGTATCTGTGGGGTGTTTCATGGATCTATTGCTGTCTGTTCCTAACATCCATAAATGAGGCAATATACATTTCTAGTGAAAGTTTGGGGCATTCTCTCTCCATGTCTCCCAGATTCTGTGTCGTGGGTCTCAGGAAAGCCTGGCAGGGCATTGGCTTCATTCTGGCCTCAGACAACTTTAGGACTAGGAAAGACCTATGGAATTCCTTGGCCCAAAACTCCCCTTTAGAAAGAGAGAAAAATATGGTGAATATTATGGAAGAGGAGAGAGGTTTCAATAAGGAAAAAGAACACAGGTCATTGAAAGATCTAGATTTGTGCCGTCCAACACCCTGGCCACCAGCTACCTATTGTGACAGAGCATTGGGAATGTGACCTCTCCCGATGAGGTAAGCTGTGAGTACAGGTTCAGTCCAGACTTGGGGTTTGATGTGGGGAGGAGGTAAAGAATGTAAGCAACTGTGTGCTGAAATTAGAACATTTTGAATATGTTCCATTATTACCAAAATTAACTTTGCTTTTGAAACTAGGACTACCACTCCTGGCCTTCTGAGTGTTCCTATATATAAAATACACACTCGCCTAGAGGCTTCCAGCAAACCATTGTTTTCTCTCTGGCCCTTAATTTCCCGAGACAGAAAAACACATCCAAGAATGCCTGGCTTTGGGGGTTGTTAATAAGAACTAACTGAATACATGAACACGACTTGAGCTATTAAGAAGGTGTTGCGTGAGCAGCTTGGTGGTAATAGGAGAGGGAAGAGTCATGATGGAGGTGGTGGTGGCATTGACAGTGGCAGCCGGGATATGTTAGTGGCCGTGGTGACGGTGTTATCGATGACGGTGTTGGTGGTGTGGTGAGTGGTAGTGATGGTGTGGTGGTGACAGGGTTGGTGGTGATAGCAGTAGCAGGTGTTGAGGATGACAGCCCGGTGGGTGTGGGTGGTGGTGGTGATGGCACTTGTGGGGGTTGGGATCGTGAAGGTGGTGATGGGTTGATGGTGATGGTGGCGGTTGATGCGGAAGTGGCGGTGGTTGTGGTGGTGGCTGGAGCTGTGGAAGACACAGCAAGAGCAGTGGTGGCCGAGGTCTTAGTGACTCAGACCCTGGGCAAAAGGGAGAAACAGAAAACACGAAGACTTTCTAGTAATTTGACCTTTCAGGAAACACTCACAGGGGTCATCCCTAAGAGTCAGCCCAGCAGAAAACCACCACCCACCATGATGCTAATGTTGGATTAAAACTGACCTCTGTTCCCAGCCACGGAGACCCACAGCAAACTTTTCAAAAGCTCAGGTCACCATTTTCTCTCTCGGTGTCCAGGCTCCTCCCCCCAAGACACACCCACGGGTCCCTAGTCATCTCCAGCCTCTGCTGACACCTGAGGCTGTTTCTTCCAAGGTAGCAGGAAGCCTGCTACCCCGAGGCAGCTATCCTGACCCAGACCACAGCACCTCAGATGGAATTTCCCAATCATGCTTTTTCTCTACTCACTGCCAGAGACCCAAGGGTCCCCAGGGCTCCAGAAAGTAGAAAAGGGCCCCAAGCTTGACCTGGAGGGACCAGCTCTCTCCTGGGACCACCCGAGAGCACTCACTGTTGCAATGGTGGTCTCGTAACCACCGCTTACAAACCCGGTTAGGCAAGCTGCTTTTGCGTGATGGAGCTATCTTGAGTAAACAGCATCCTATGTCCCCTGCCGGTCACTTGCTCAAGATATTGCTGGACATTGCATTAGAGCCACTGACACACGGGGTTTTGAAAATGAAAACAGGCCCTCTGACTTATGATCAGATAGCGCTTAACTCATTCACGATTGCACCAAGCTTTCCCAAGGCCCCAGGCCACAGAACGAATATTGCCACAGTGCAGAGAGAAGATGCTGTGGATCGTTAGAACCTCCGGTCTCCAAGCCTCGGGAATGATAAGGCTTCCAAAAAGGCAAAGGGGTCAGATGGGGTTTACATCGCCTTGGCCTCGGTAGCCGCATATGGGCCCCTGGGACTTTTATGCTTCTTAGACTGACCTGGGGCACAGATCTGCCTCCCAGGGGTTGGGAGATTTCATGTCGTTCTTCTGGCTACCTTCTTTGCTGATATAGACTCCGAATCTAAAAGAAAGGCAAGCAGGGGTCTCTCTCTCTCTCTCTCTCTCTCTCTCTCTCTCTCTCTCTCTCTCTCTCTCTCTCTCTCCCCCACTCTCGCTCTCCCCCTCTCTCCTCCCTCTCTCTTTTTATTATTTGTGTGTGTGTGTGTGTGTGTGTCTATTTCTTTTTTTCAAACACATGGTCTCTCACTGAACAATTCAGTTAGACTGGCTAGCCAGTGGTCCCCAGCAATCCTCCTGCCCCGGCCTCCCTGGCGCTCGGATTACAGACACATGCTGTCACCCTGGCTCCTTGTTTTCTAACACCTGGTTCCAGGCATCCAACTCAGGTCCCCGTGGTTGCCCTGCGAGCACTCTGCCTCCGGAGCTGTATTTCAAGCCCAGCATGGATAGATTCTTGGCACCCATCACCCTGTAATAGCATCAGACCTGGTTTGAGTCAACAAAGATTCACTCATTTCTCCCAGTTCCCGCTGGTTTTCAAGTCAACTCTCCTGCTGGTCTTGACTCAGCTCGAGAACACATGAGCTTATGTTTGCTGGCTGGTCAGTTGGAACAGAAAGTCCAAGATGGTCTCTTCTGTGAGCTTGGTGGGTAGTGCTGGGCTGTTGCTGGGTCCTCCTCACAGTCTCCCATGCTCCACGCCAAGTGGCTCTCTCCCACCGTGGTCTCAGGAAACTGGCCCAAACAGTAAAGATGAGAGCGCCATGAAGGACTCAGTGTGAGCCAAGTTTCAAGAAGCAGGGGACAGGCTCAGGCTCTTGATAGGAGATGCTGAGAAATATGGTTTTCAAGCTATTGCGAGGCATGAGAATCGAAATGACTCCATGGAAATTTCCCCACCTAACATCAGAAAATACATTAGCTGTATTTTCCAGAACCAAAGTCTAGACTCACAGGATAACAAAGGACTTTTTGCTGACTTGTGGACTTGTGTACAGAGGTGATCTTATGGGTTTCCGTGGAGTTATGTACCTGCTGTAGTGTGGATACTGAACTTTTAAGTAACTTTTAAGACATTTTGGGTGAAATGGGGATGTAGCTCAGAAGTAAAGTGCTCCCTAAGCATGCACAGTCCCCTGGTTCCATCCCCAGCACTGGTCACTTGGAACAGTGACTCTTCTTGTTGCCAATAACAAACGCCTGACAAGAAGTGACTCATTTGGGCTCACAGTCTGAGGGGAGACAGTTTCTCATGACAGGGAAGTCATGGGGGTAGGCAGCTCTGTGCTGGAGGAGTGTGTGATGGCCTGTTCACATCTCAGTGGACCAGTAAGCATGAAGTGTCTGGGACAGATGTGGGGCTGAGCTATAATGCTGAAGGCCTACCCCTCATCTTACTTCCTCCAGCTAGACATCACCCCCCCCCAAAAAAAAGGTTCCACAACCTCTCCAAACAATACTATCATCAGCAAGCCAAGTGTTCAAATACGTGAGCTTATGGCGAATACTTTGTATTCAAGCCATAACACCTGGGAAGTATTTCCAAATCCCAAGTCTCTGGGCTCACCCAAGGCCCACTGGGTAAACCCAAGAACTGCTGGGCAACAGTGAAGTGAAGCGGAGAGGAGTGGCCTGGGAATCTGTACCTCTGATAACTCTCTCGGCGATTACAATCCATGGCCAGGGTTAAGGTCTGCAGGCTTAGCAGACGAGACTCATGGGAAGGATCACTAAAATGGGATATGGAACAAGGTGGAACAGATGTGACTTGTCTTTAGGGAGAGACCCCTGCACCCAATCACACAGAGCTTGAGCTGGGGTCTAGAATTCAACAAGGTACAAGCCCCTGCCCCAAATTATAGCCAATGCTCTGAATGCTGTGCTGGGTTCTTTTGACTTTGCAGCAGAATTCATTCACCCTCCATAGCCCCATGAAGTGGGTGCTATCATGCACCCCATTTTATAGGTAGGAAAAGTGAGTTTGTGAGAGGTTACATGATTTGTACAAAGTCACACAACCAATAAAGACATAGAATTGGATTTCAAGCCCAGGCTACCTAACTTCAGAGGCTATATCCTTACCAATTAGACAGGCACCTCCACTGCGTGTTCAGAGGTCACTCTTCTGAGAGCTGTCACCCACCCCAGGTCATAAGCAACCTGTCCAGGAAAGAAAAGTGCCAGGCCGAGGGGGCAGGCAGCATTCTCTGGCTCATTGGCTAGTCCTAAGCCAGTGGCTTTCAACTCAGGTGTTCATATTTCAAATCACTTGGACAGATATTTTTAAATGGGGATGCTCTGTCCCCTAAAGATTGTAGGTACTTCTTTGGGTAGGGTTTAGTCATGGATGTATTCAAAATACATCCAGGTAATTGTAGTGCATATAGAGCCAGAGTTCAGAAAGATGATATGACATGTTAGCTCTCATATGTGGGGGGTTAAGGTTAGGGTTAGAGTTGGGGGGGCAGGGAAAACATTAGAAAGAGTTTCTGCAGATGGACAGAAATGATCCCACTGTTGGCAAAGAGAATGGTAGCCCCCGCATTGAGGGTACCTGCAACCACCGTATGCCATAGACTTCCTAAAACAAAAAAAGGAAACATCTGAGCCAGGCTTGGCAGCACACACTTGGAATGCAGAACTTGGAAGGTGAAGACAGAGTTCAAGGTCATCTCCAGCTACTTAGCAAATGTGCAGTCATCCTGGGTTACATGAGATCCCATCTAAAAAAGAAAAAAAGGAACTTTCGTATTCCTGGGGATAATATGTCCCCCAGCACTGCTTGGGCACTAGCCACACTAGACAGCTAGTTGATGATACCAAAGGTGCCATCCAGAGCCTCCACTTGAGTCAGGGTGAGGTGGGCCCGCCACCAGTGTCTCCTCTACCATGCTTCCAGGTCGACTCTAGTGTGTCCTATGCTGGAGCTGCCAATCATCCCTGCAGTCTCAATGCAGAGATTGTGAAAATAAGTCTCACCATGCCGTGGTGGTACCCCCTCTATGGTGGTGCCCCCCTTTGATCCCAGCACATGGGGAGACAGAGGCAGTTAGATCTCTCTGAGTTCAAGGCCAGCCTGCTCTACAGGATAGGGAAGACTACACAGAGAAACCCTGTCTCAAAAAAACAAAAAACAAAAATGAACAAACAAACAAAAAAAGAAGGTTTAGCAAAGAGAAGTAACTTATTCCCAGGTCAGTCACCATGCTTGCCCCAGAGGTACAGCTATAGTCTAAAGCTCCTGGGAGACCCCGTGCCTTGAAAAATTATTTGAAATGTTTCCTGATTGGTCTGTGTTTGCCACCATGTATGATTCTCTCACATCCCAAATGAGATTAGGACCCAAAGGAGAGTGGCCTGGACAAGCCACAGAGCGGAAAAGGCTGAGCAAGAGCTCAGGATCCCAACTGAAGGCCAGGGGCTTAGCCTCACTCCTGCCTTAATCCCTTTCCCAGTATTGTACCTGAATCCCACAGCCCGGGGACATTATCAAGAAGAAAGGTTAGAAAATGCAGCAGAACCTGAGAAGGGTGTTGGGAAGAGGACCCTCATACAGTGCCGATGGGGGTATAAACTGTTCAGCTACTGTGAAAATCAGCACCAAACTTGCTTTAAGAAAAAAACTGTAAGTAGAGCTACCATGTGACCAGTGAGGACCAGAAGCGTTCTCAAGTCAACATATCACAGGGATGCTCTCAATCCCTGTTCACCATGGCACTAGTCACAATGGCCAAGTTATAGAACAAGTCTGCAGCACAAATCTTAAAGGGTCTTGTTAAATAAAAAACACAGGAGCCAGATATTGGGGTGAACGCACACTGAAAGATCAGAGGAACAGAACCAGCCACAGCTAACCTCAGCTTGCTCATTCCTCAGCTGATCTTGTTTCCTCAGACTGAAAGCCTCTGAGTCCTCACCCGAATGGATCTCAGCTGAACTGCTGCTCAAAAGCCTAAAAGCTTAACAAAGCCTCTAGTTCCTGGTCCTCATGCCTTATATACCTTTCTGCTTCCTATCATCACTTCCTGGGATTAAAGGTGTGATGCTGTGGGACGGTCTGTATGTCAAATTGCTCTGATTGGTCAATAAATAAAACACTGATTGGCCAGTGGCCAGGCAGGAAGTATAGGCAGGACTAACAGAGAGGAAATTGAGAGAACAGGAAAGTGGAGGGGGGGAGGGGGGACTTCCAGCCACCGCCATGACAAACAGCATGTGAAGATGCTGGTAAGCCATGAGCCACGTGGCAAGGTATAAATTTATGGAAATGGATTAATTTAAGCTATAAGAACAGTTAGCAAGAAGCCTGCCACAGCCATACAGTTTGTAAGAAATATAAGTCTCTGTGTTTACTTGGTTGGGTCTGAGCGGCTGTGGGACTGGCGAGTGACAGAGATTTGTCCTGACTGTGGGCCAGGCAGGAAAACTCTAGCTACAGTGTGAGTCACCATGCCTGGCTGTTTCCAGTGTGGCTTTGAACTCACAGAGATCCAGACAGATGTCTGCCTCCAGAATGCTAGGATTAAAGGTGTGAGTGCCACCATTTTCTGGCCTCTATGTCTATCTAGTGGCTGTTCTGTTCTCTGACCCCAGATAAGTTTATTAGGGTGCATAATATATTGGGAGACACAATATATCACCACACCAGTCTAGATATATATGCCCACCAACAGGTGAATAGACACAGAAAATAAAAATATGCTGTCTCTACACAATGGAATATCTTTGTGAATGGAATTCTTGTGAATGGGACACAAGAAAAAATGACATTGTGCCTTCCCACCCCCCACCCCCCCACCCTGGAAAATGGATAGAACTAAAGAGCATCATGCTAAGTGAAATAAGCCCAAATCAGAAAGATGAGGATGACATACTTGCTCTCACATATGGGATCTGGGAGATGGTTGGGAGAATGGTTGGAAGATCGACATGAAAGTAGGTATTTTAGAAAAGAGGAAGGGGGGAAAGGGAAAATCCGACCAAAGTACATTATATGCATGTATGAAAATGTCCCAATGAAAGCCATGATTATTTCTGCAATTAATATACACCAAATAAAAAAAATTTTAAAGACTAGGGGTCAATTTGGTTCATAGCCCTAGATGCTGAGAAAGCCAGAGCACGGACTATCATAACAAGGCAGAAGACACTACTACATCAGTGGTTCTCAACCTGTGGGTCGTGACCCCTCCAGGGGTTGCATCTCAGATATCCTGCATATTAGATATTTACATAATGATTCATAACAGTAGCAAAATTACAGTTATGAAGTACCAAAAAAAATAATTTTATGGCTGGGGGCCAGCACACAAAATGAGGAACTGGATTAGAGGGTTGTAGCATTAGGAAGGTTGAGAACCACTGTACTACATGGTGAGACAGAACAAGTGAACTAGATATCTCACTCTTACAACAAAGCAACTCCCATGATGAAACATTAATCAGGGCTTGCTCGGCCCTCCTGACCCAGTCACTACCCAAAGGAACTATCTCGAAACTACCATCCACGTAGAACTTTAGGGATTAACTTTCAACACGTGGAATTCAAAGGACACCCATCCACTAGAGCACCCAGCAATATCCATGGCTACTCATCTGCTTGCCAGGTTCCAGAATGTGGGACTTTCCAGAGTCTTCCCACAGGGAGCTTAAGGTGTGGGCACCCGTGCAAACAAGCTGGGCAATGATCTCAGGGTGGACAGGTGCACACTACACAGTTCACCCCATGAGAACCCCTGACCCGCTGTCCTGAGCACCCTGGGATTTCCGGTTTATACAGTGTCACACTTGGTATTTCCAGCAGTGTGTCAATGGCATCTTCATTTTACCAAAGGTCACATTGAAGCTCAGAGAACTTTAGGACCAAAGGAGAGTCCAGAACCAAAGCCAGTCTTTGGACAGGGTCCAATGCTCATTCCCCTTTGGCAACCTGGGGACCAGAGCCCTTGGCCCCACCTGCTTGGTTGAAGCTCTTCACTTAACCGCTGGCCAGCAGAGCTTACAGACAGGTGCTGGGCGTGAGCAGGGCACAGGCCAGTTGACCAGATCTGGGCTCTTGTTACCCGATACCCAAAGACCATGCTTCCCAAAATAGTAGATTTAGAAAACAAACCTTACATCTGACCTTGCGGATATCCTGGGGTAGAAGGCAGATCCTCTCTACCTGCTGTCTTCCTGTCTGAATATCTGAGGAGGCTGGAGATTAAAAGCTTGCTGCCTAGCTTGGTTGCCTGCATACAACCTGCACAGGATGGAGCCAGTCAACCTTCCAGCATGAAGGAGGAAGGTACTCTCCCCACCCTTGCTAAGGAGCAATGGACAATTTGATGGCTTCTGGGAAGGGAAAGTCATTGGTCTTTAAGGGTTTGGCCCCTGGGAAGTCAACCATCCTGCAGGGGATGGCCTCGCAGCCATGAGTATATGGGAAACACAAACTGGACGCAGTAGATTATAAAATATAAAAAGACAAAACTGGGAGGAAGTGGAGGCTGAGAGATGGATCTGGGAGGAGTTAGAGAGAGGGTTGGGAAACATTATCAAAATATATTGTATGCATGTGGGCTTACTCTCTAAAAATAAACATTCTCTGTCTTCCTTTCCACACATCCTGACATGCCAGACACAGAGAGTTGGGCCACAAATAGACCCTCACTAAAATGCAGTCAATCAACTCAGTGCCCAAAAGCTCTAGCAGAAAGACGTGGCTGCCATCCAACTTTAGAGATTAGGGAACAAAATACAGGAATTAACTCAGTATCGAAGGACCAGGAAGAGGCAAAGTAGGAATTTGAACCCATGCCATAGAGCTCCAGAGCCCTCTTTGGTGTGTGTGTGTGTGTGTGTGTGTGTGTGTGTGTGTGTGTGTGTGTGTGTTTGCATGGGCTTATGTATACCATACATGTGCAATGCCCACTAAGACCAGAAGATAGCATCGGGTCCCCTAGAACTGTAGTCATAGGTGGTTGAGAGCCACCATGTAGATATAAGAACCAAAATCGAATTTTCTACAAAAGTAACAAGTGCTCTCAACCAGTAAGCCATCTCTCCAGCAACTGGGATCTTATTTCTAACCACTGTGGTTTCCTAAACAATGTCTCCGTGGATTTCTGCTAACAAGCCCACCGACCCGGGAACATTCCAAACATGATTGCAGAGACATCTCACACACGATGCTTCACAATGCACGAGAAGGCTGAAGAGACACGAGCCCACTCGAGCCTGTGGCTCTGGCAGGCCTTGCCCTTCTCCCCACTCCCTCTGCCTTGCTAAAAACTGTTAATTAGATGACATCCCTAAAGCTGGCCACCAAGATCCATTCCCTTATTTGGTCACTTCCTCCTCTTGAGGCTGACTGTCAAAGTCCAGCGGTCAGAAGGCCCCTTTGGTTCACCTAATTAACATGTCCAATTAAAATTAAACACCTCATCCTAACATGGGGTTTCCCCTTTACCTTTATAAATCATCATTTGCCTGTGTGCCACGCCTGTCCCCCCTCTATGCAGAGGCAGTCCTTTGTCCCTCCAGGACAAATACCCCTTCCTCCTTTCCCTTGTCCTCTTCCCCTTCTGCCTTGTCCTCTCTCTCCTCTACCACCGCATCCCAGCCCATCCCAACACAGACCTCCCCTTCTCCTCTTAAAAATCACACCTGCAAGGTCATTTGCTGCTGTTTTCTGCCGGAGTCAGGAAGCAGCCACTTTAACTTTGCTTCCCTGCTTAATAAAGGATCTCTCCATGAAAACAGCTGTTTGGGTGTGGCTTGTGCCTAATCCGGGGTCCAGGAGGAAGGCCCCTGCTGTACAGGAGGGTTCCCCTTCAAAGGCCATGTGAATGGACACCATTTTCTGTAGTCACAGTCCTCATGAGTCTACACAGATGCCCGCTTCAGGTCCTCTGGGGAAGGCTGTGAGGAGGAGCCCAGCAGATTCGGCACAGCCGAGCGCAGCCTCAGTGATGGGTACTCCTGATCGCATCACTTCTGAGGATGACTGTCTGAGTGTCTGTGGGCCAGAGCCCAGCTTCAAGGCTACAACACACAGAATGCGGCCTCGGCAAGCAGCCACTAGGAGTTCCGTGCCTGGTGCTGTGGGCCCCTGGTTCCCTTACATCACAGCCATTTGCCCTCCTCCGATTGACCGCTGAGAGCAAAGTGCACAGGCATGCCAGCCCTGAGGGGTATGGCAGTCCACTAGAAACAGGGGAGAACCTGAGGCTTAGGGAAGGTGCTCATGGCCCACGCCTTATGCCGCTGTGCTCAAAAATGGCAAAGCTTGGGCCGGTGAGATAGCTTAGCATATAAGCGCACTGTGAGCCGAGCCTGATGACCTTAGTTCATTCAATTCCCAAAATCCACATGGTGGAAAGAGAAAAATGACCCCCCCTCAAGTCGACCTTTGACCTGAATATGTGTTTTGTGCCACATGCATAGGTACACACACACACACACACACACACACACACACACGTACAC
This sequence comes from Peromyscus leucopus, assembly GCF_004664715.2. Taxonomy (NCBI): domain Eukaryota; kingdom Metazoa; phylum Chordata; class Mammalia; order Rodentia; family Cricetidae; genus Peromyscus; species Peromyscus leucopus. The sequence continues at coordinate 333,286 of NC_051084.1, read as the reverse complement.
GTACACGTACACACACCCATAAATAAAAATAATTTTAAAATCTATTTTTAAAAAAATGACAGAACTTGGTTCTGCCTGTCCAGCCTGTCAGCTGGATTCCTTCCAAGTTGTCTCAAGGGAGATTCAGCAGGGATTCTGGAAAACAAAGATGCAAGTCATGTGACCAGTAGGCCAGCCAGGCCAGGCCTCTTACCTTCCAAAAGGATGTGCTTCTGTCTCCAGCTTCCGCCCTTTGTCCTGGTCTTTTGTCCTGACATCCCTGTATCTTGGTTCCTGGAAGAGAAGGACACATTTCCACTTTTGAAGCTAATTCGCTGTGGACTCTGATGTCACCAGGGGAGCCTGTTTAGCACAAACAGAAAAAGCCAAGTCTTGGCCAGTGGCTATGCTAAAGGCTGAGAGCTGGAATGTCCAGAAGCCAGTGGCAGCCTGCTGGATGGATGATGGAACCTGCTGCTACAGAAGGAGCATGTAGGGCTGTGTTCTAAGGAAGCCAGGGTCTCGATGCATAAGACAGGGTATTCCCAGGGCAGGTACTATCAAGGCATCGGGCATTGCTCTGAGGGCTGTGGTCTTGAACCTGGGCTGAGGCCAGGTTCAAGCACTCTAATGGCTATCCTAGAAGAGATGAAATCTGAGGAGCACCTATCACCAAAATCCAGCAGCTGCTTGGCTGCTCCGGTCTGCTGGGGTCCCACCATAGCCCCAAGATCCTGGGCCCTGCCCCCTCTACCCTTTCCCAATCCTCATTTTGCAATCAGTTAGCCCTGATCCAGTAAACATCTGCAGCCTGAGGACAACCCATCATCCTCACCCTTTTCCATGTGTTTCAAAAAAAGAGCCCAGGGCAGTGGAGGAGGGGTCTAGACGTCACATGAGTTCTGGCCCCAGCCTGAGCCCCAGTTACCCTGTCTCAGCTTCCAGACCAGTCTCCAACCTAGCTGGGAAAAGACACTCACTGGGCAATAAGCTAAGAAGTGCCTTGCTCTCTGCGGTTCCTAAGTGGAGAGAGGCAGGTGGGAGGAGAGAGAAGTTGTAGGTCAAAGTTCAGGACATACTTCGAACTGGCTTCATCTTCTACACTGAACAGTTGAGGGAATGAAAGCACAAAGGCTTATTCTCTCTCCCAAATGTTAGATGGGTGCCTACTAGATACGCAGGGCACTGGAGATGTTGAGTGAGCCTAGAAAAGAGTGGAGAAGTTGCCCACAGCATCAGGTAGAGAAACCATGCGAGCCGATGGGGCCTGTGCACTGCCTGCCTCCCCTGGTGAGTGATCTCCAGGTGGCTGCAGAGTCCCTCTGCAGAGCTCATGGCCCCCTTTCCCAAACACCTAGCCCCATGCCAGCTCCGCTTCAGCTACCTGCTCTTACAACAGCTGCGTACTTCGTCTGAGTTCTGAGTCTAGGGGAACCATAACTTAGAGGCTTATTTCATCCCACTTACAGCTGATACGCTTAGGAAATGCCTGGATGGATCGTCTGTTAAAGAGGGCCTTGTTTTCTCTAGTTAAAAAATTCCTGTATGGATAGAGGATGGATGGGTGGATGGATGGATGGATGGATGGATGGATGGGTAGGTGGGTGGATGGATGGATGGATGGATGGATGGATAGGTGAATGGATGGATGCAACAATGGAAAGCACAAGAAAGGCATTCTAGAAGGAAACTGAGCGATAAAAGTAGAGAGACCAAAAGTCAGAGCCCCCTCAGGAAGGATGCCCTCCCATTCCATGTGTCCAAGGCCCTATCTCCTGGACACTATGACAGAGATGCAGCCTAAAAGACAAATGATAGGGTAATATAGTCAAGGCCTATGTGAGACAAAGGGAGCACCGTCATTTGTTTGCTCAGTGTGGATTCATATATATAATATACATTTTATATATGTGTATATATATACATTTTATATATGTATATATGTATATATGACTATATGTTAGTTAGTTAGTTATTTTACATCTAGCCCAGGCTGGCTTCAGACTCATATTCTCCAGCCCTAGTCTCCTGAGTGCTGGGATTCCAGGTGTGTACCACCATGATCAGGTGATAGTTTCCAGTGTTCCAAAAGGTCCATGTACTGAAGGCTTAGTCCTCAGCTGTGGCACTGTTGGGAACTAATGCAACATTTAGTAGAAGAAAGTTAAGTCACTGGAAGTGTGCTCTTGAGGGGAATCTCTCTCTCTCTCTCTCTCTCTCTCTCTCTCTCTCTCTCTCTCTCTCTCTCTCCCTCCCTCCCTCCCTCCCATAAAGCAAACAGCTATGGTATATCATATTGTCTCAGCATGATACCTTTCTGCCAACATGAGGCAATGATAAGTGAGTCCCCAAGAATAAACTTAAGTTTTAAGATGATTCTTTCAAGCATTTTGCCACAGCAACAGAAAACTGACTAATACATGCATCAACCCCCTCTTGATAGGCTGTGAAAGTGAAGGCCATTTCTAGGATGTCTGGATAGTGATCCATTTTCTGTGAATCTATCATACGGAGCTTTACAATATATATATTTCATTACCTCTCTTTCTAACACATCACTGAAGTAGATGGGATTTTTTTTTAATCATCAATTTTATTACAAAAGTAAAAGATGTTGTTTGTCAAATCCTGGCCAAGCAGTGAGCAGAGTGCACAGTTGGGTAGAGGGAAAAGCATTGTGCCGACACCAGCACCGCCCGAGCTCGGCAATGGAGGCAGCAGGAGCCATGGTGGTCCCTGAAGGTCCTGGCTTCCCACATTCCTCTCCACATGATCCCCTCTGCCCAGCACCAGGCAGCCACCTCCCTGGTTGGGAAGTTCAGAGTGGGACCGGGTGATTTATGCAGGCTTCTTCAGCGAAGCCATGATTCCTCACACTACAGCCTCTCACAGCCGATGACATCACATAATTAAGGGAAGAGAGTGGCCCTGCAGCAGCAGCAGCAGCACACTAGACAAGGACCAAACATCTGGTGCTCTAGTCCTACTTCCGTGAAGCAGGAGCAGGTGAGTGTCACAGTCCGGCTTCTGATGCTGTCGCCATATATGGCGGCCTGAGTAACTCACGAAGAACAGGGGTTCTAGATGCTGCCTTTCAAGGGCTTGGTGCTGACGTCTGCCTGGCTTCTGGTGAGGGCCTCCTTGCTGCATCATAACATGGCTGAGGGCCTCCTCTAGTGTGGCAGAACAAACTGGCTCTCAGAGGTTTTACAAGAGAGAAGTCTATACACATTTTCCTATGGGTGGGTACATTTATGTGTGGAGTTGTGAACGTAGGCCAGAGGTCAACATCTGGTACCTTCCTCTATCACTCTGAACCTTATCTTTAGAGACAGGACTGAAACTGAAGCTGACCATTTCAGTGAGACCGGCTGGTTGGCGTCCCAGGATCCTCCCAGTGCTGGGGTTCCAGACGCGCACTACACCTGTCATTTACGGGATTGCTGGAGATCTGAACCCAGGTCCCCTTGCTTACACAGCAGGCACTTCAGAGACTGAGCCGTCTCCCCAACCCACTAGCGAATTTTCTAACATTTCCACCCCCAATGATCCATTAATCCATTAATCCACAAATGAATTAATCTGTTAAGCCATTAATCCATACATGAATGAGTTCATTCACCAAGGCAAAGCCTTATGACCCAATCCTCTCCCACAGGCGCCACTTCTCAGAACTGCTGCATTTTGAGCCAAATTTCCAATACATAGGCATGACAGGGGGACCCCACATTTGAACCCTAGCTGTGGCCTCAGGGCAGGTCCTGATTCTTTGATGGCCTGTGGCATTCTTACCTTTAGAACACTCATCCTGACCACTCTTCTCAGTGTATGGTGTATGTATGGGGCCAGACTGCCAGAGCTGAGGTCCCCACAGGAAGGCCTACTTCTCTGTGCTTTGGGACCTGAAAAAGGGGGTGTCCACCGGCACCACCTCATAGGGCCAGTGGACTGAAAAAGGGGGTGTCCACCGGCACCACCTCATAGGGCCAGTGGAAAGTTGAAAGAGTCAATGCAAGGGTCCTGACAGCAGCTTCGCTTCCAGCTCACCTGAGGAGTTTGTGAATCATCTCAGTGCCCAGGCCCCAGCCTAGATTCCGACTTCATGGATACTGAGTGTGTGTGTGTGTGTGTGTGTGTGTGTGTGTGTGTGTGTGTGTGTTTTGAATACTCAACCAGGGCTGAGAAGAGCTGAGCCCATTGTAAAGTGCACAGCACAGTTCCTGTCACAGGTCTGAGGATCTGAGTTTGATCCCCAGGTCCTACATTTTTTAAAAAGAGGGGTTAGCGATGTGCCTGTAACCCCAGCACTGGGGAGGCAGAGAGGAAGACCCCTGGGGCTCACTGGTCAGCTGAGTTCCAGGCCAGTGAGAAACCCTCTCTCAGAAAAAAAAAAAAAAATGGACAGCTTCTGATGTACAACACTTCAGGTTTGTCCTCTGGCCTTCACATGTATGTATGCACACTCACACATACACACACAAGCACATGCAGAGACAGACAGACAGACAGAGACGGAGAACACAACTCATAACGAGTCTCTCCTGAATGTGTACAGATGTTTTAGTTATCACTTCCTAAATAACAATATAATTATACTTGATGTCTGTCTCTCCAGATGTTTTCACCCTTGACTCCCACCACACACACACACCTCTTGTAGGCTCCTTCCATTCTAGTTTGTTCTGTTGATGTGACCAAACACCATCTTAGAAGAGGAGAGGGTTTATGTCACCTTACAGCCCAGGTCACAGTCCATCACTGTCTTTAAGCAAAACTGCTCTTGAGTCACTGTAGTAAGCTACTGAATCCCCCCCCCCTCAAATTAGCTCTGGAGCAGTGGTTCTCAACCTGTGGGTCACGACCCTTTCATAGGGGTCACATATCAGATATCCTGCATACCAGTTATTTACATTATGATTCATAATGGTAGCAAAATGACAGTTATGAGGTAGCAATGAAAATAATTTTATGGTTTTGGGTCACCACAACATGAGGAACTAGATTAAAGGATTGAAGATAGATAGATAGATAGATAGATAGATAGATAGATAGATAGATAATATATTCTAATAAAAATATATATTTGATGTGAAGAGACTCCATGACCACAGCAACTCTTACAAAAGAAAGCATTTAACTGGGAACTTGTTTACAGTTCCAGAGGATTAATCTGTTGTTTATCATCATGGCAGCTCACATGGCCCTGGAGCACTGGTGGAGAGCTACATCCTGATCCACAGTCAGAGAAAGAGCAAGCCTGGGCCTGGCATTGACTTTTGAAACCTCAAAGCCCACCCCCATGACACACTTCCTCCAACCAGGCCACACCTCCTAATCGTTCTAAACCTTTCAATAAGTTCCACTCCCTGGTGACGAAGCATTCAAATATATAAGCTTTTGGGGGGCCAGTCTTACTGAAACCACCACACCCCCCCATGCTAAGGTGTGAAATTTCCACCTTCGGTTTAAACATTGCTGCAATTAGGGTAGGAAAATAGCACAGTTGGTCCCACTGATTTGCAGCTGTGTGAGGTTAGAGCACTTGCCTGGCATGCACAAGACTCTAAGTTGGAGCCTCGGCACAAGCGAATGAATTGAGTATGTAAATAAAGTCATAGCGCCACCTGCAACCAATATCGGTCCCCACTAAACATATCAAACCCTCCACAACAACAACAACAAAAGAATAAAAGGTGTTACTGAATCAGCATGGGAAAGGATAGGTTGTCACGGTGATGAGGGTGAGGCCGGCAAGGAAATAGAGCATTGCTGAGCATCCACCGTGGCCCCGATGCTTGAAGCATCACACTTTGTCTCAATAGCCTGAGAAGCAGTTACAGAACTGTTTTCCAGTTGTATGTTATAAAGGGACACACTGGGCCCCACAGGGTATCTCCACAGTCCCAGAGAGCTCTACAGCTCAAAAGGAGAAAAAAGCCAAGTTTATCTTTCGCCACACATATCTTATCCAAATTGCCACCCCCTCAGAACAGCACCAAAGAAATTGCAGCTTGATATAACACATCATTTTATTCAACCTTGTGGGGGGAAAAAGTTAGGCAAGAAAAGAAACATAAGCATGTACACTAATAGCACAGTTCTTAAAATTAAAGATTTTTATTAAAAAAAATAAATAAATAAAAATAAATAACAAATTTAAAAGAAAGAGCCAGGCATGGAGGTGTGTACCTATAATACCAACATTCTGGAGGCTGAGGCAGAAGGATCAAAGCCAACCTCAGCTACCTAGCAAGTTCAAAGCCAACCTGATCCATGTAAAATTCTGTCTCAAAAAAAAACAAAAAAACAAAAAAAAACACAGCTGGAGGGTGGAGGACTCAATGTTTAAAACACTTATCACATAATTGTGGTCCAAAGTTTATATCCTCAGAACCCACATCAATATCCAGTGGGTGAGCCACCCCACCCCTATAGTAGCACTTTCTCTTCTGGACCGCCAGCCCCCAAATAATGACACGGAGACTTATCATTAATTCTGAAAGCTTGGCCTTTAGCTTAGGCTTGTTCCCAGCTAGCTTTTATAACAAGTTAATCTGTCTCTATTAATCTGTGTTCCGTTACATGTTACACGGCTGTTTACCTTCCTTCCATTCTGTATGCCCGACTCCCTTCTGATCTCGCCGGTGTCTCTCGCTGGCCTAGATTCACATTAAGTTCCTCTATTTCCCTGGAAGTCCTGCCTATTCTCTCCTGCCTAACTACTGGCCATCCAGCTCCTTATTAAACCAATCACAACAACACATCTTCACAATGTAAACAAATGCCCTGCAACACATCCCTGGAATTGCAGCCACGTCAGAGACGTGGGATTCCCAGAGCATGCTGGCTGGCAAGAGTAGCCCATATTGTTGGACTCTTGAGTTTAACTGAGAAATGCTGCCTCAATGAACAAGGTAGAACCTTGATGGAAGATGATTCCAAATGGCATTCTCAGATCTCCACATGCAAGACGTGTTTGTGCATACTTGTGTGCTCGTGCACACACCCACATACATGGCGGGGCTGGGGTCAAGAAATAGCCTCCTTGCTGTTTAGAAGAGGGGGCTTGGAGTTCTCCTTTAGGGGCTCACAGAGCTTGACTAACTGAGCTACCAAGACTTGCTTTTGAGCAAGGTTCATGAAAATTCCAAGTCTGCTTTGAAACTTTGTACTTAGAGAACCTGTGATTAGGACAGAGACCTAGGGAAGTAATTCATTGTTTCTCATCTGCTGCAAAGTGAGCTGGCAGCTTTGTGAATTGCAATCATTTTTGATTTTCTTTTTAAGACCAAATAAGATAATAGATAATTAGATAGATAGATAGATAGATAGATAGATAGATAGATAGATAGATAGGTAGATAGGTAGATAGATAGATAGATGACAGACAGACAGACGGAATTCACTAATCCTGATAGAAATTTAAAAGTGTGACCAATTCCTGCCTTAGGGAACAGAAAACAGAGTCTAAGTCTCTTTCCCCCGCAGAACGAGACACAGACATGACAAGGCAAGATCCCTGGTAAGAGCACACTGGCCTTCTCTGGGATCAAATATGCAGCCAGAACTCAGGCTTGCCAGCCCTCTTTTCTTTTGTCCTCTTCCAGGGATGGCTTGTTCCTCCTGGTCTGGGAGGTGCACCCTGTAACATGATTGTACCAGACAGTTATTCCACCATGCTCCTGGAGCCAAGCTAAGGAGGAAGGAACCATATTCTAAACTGGCCCCAGGCCCCGCAGTTTTACCAGACCACAGAGCAGGGCAGCACTAAGCATGCCAAGGCCTAGGTCCGGCAGCGCCTTCTAGCCGGGACTCCCAGGCTCCTATCATATCTTTATCTCCCGATGTCGTAACCTCCATAATTGCCACATTCACATCCAGGCCACCTGAGGCCGGCTGTCTCAACCTCGGCCTGGACACCTGTCGCAATGAACCCCCAAATGATTGGCCATCTCCTTCCCACCTGAGTAGAGAAAAACGGGGTCCCTGTCTGTCTAGCACCCTGCTCCCCAGAGCTGGGTTCTGTCTCCTGGACACATTTTTCCAGAAATCCTACCCACATGACCACAGGTACACCATCGACAAAGCAACCCTGGGGACAGCAGACCTTGCTTCAGGCCCAAAACCTTTTCCATCCATTTTATTAGCCCCTATCTCTTGAGACTCTGGGGGGGGGGGGTGCCACTTCTCCATAAGGGTTACTGAGCTGCTTTAAGAAGGGTTGTTGACATCTAACTTCCTACCAGTTGTGAGAGAGAAAAGAGCAAGGGTGTGGGGATGGGGAGGATCACTGTCCCGGCTGATGGAACACCTACCATGACTCACACCCTTCGACAAGAATGCTCTACACAGAATGCTCTGTGTGGCCCGGGAGATCTGTTTTACCTCTCTGAGCCTTGGAGCCCAGTAATATGCAGGATTAAGTGACTTTCTGAATTAGCTAGAAGCTTCTGCCTAAGATAGTCTGCCCCTGAACCTAGCATCACTCAGGTCCTGCTGGCCTACCAGTATGGATTGCCAAGAGCTGGGCATGGGTGCACACCTGTGGTCCCGGCATTAGGGAGCCCAAGAATGGAAGTCTGCCACAACCTCAGGGTCAGCCTGGGCTACAAAGTCTGACTTCCCCATCTCAAAAAATAAAAATAGTTATGCTAGTAAAAAAAAAATCATGCTTAGTGCAATCTGCATGGGGGAGGGGAAGGACTGTCACAGACAGTGGGGAACCTGACAGAGACTTGAGGGGACAGGAACAGACCCCAGCCAGGGCTGGAGGAAGAGGTGGAGTGGTCTTGGAGCCAGTGAACAAATGGAACTCTCATCTCTGTAAGTCCACCTCTCCAAACCCCCAGAACATTCCTCTTCAGAATTTTCCATTTCCTAAGACACGAGGCTGCATTGCTCAACAATTGTGTCGTTTCTCACGGGTGCTCCGGGCCCATTCCCAGAGATGATATCAGACAAGGGCCATGGATTACCACACGCATTCAGTCAGCAGTGGCTGGCTGGGTACCCCCTCTCCGGGTGTCTTTCCCACTCTGCTCAACCCCCCTCCCCTGGCATTTTCTCCCGAAGAGCAATGAGCACCCAAACAATGATCCACCTCTGGTATATTCCATCCCACTCACAGCATGAGAATGGCTCTGGGTTCAAATCCAGACTCTACCATTTAAGAGCTCTGTGCTCTGTACACCTAAGCTTTCTAATCTGCAAAATGGAAAGAAACCTAGTACTCAGGAAAATTAAATAAAATGTAACAAATATAACCAGGAAAATTAAATAAGCGTAATAAATATAGTTACTAAGAGATCTGATACCTAGTCAACATGCCGCAAAATAAGAGACAAATCACAGGAAATCCTTGATTCCCTCCTCTGCACGGTGTCCCCATTATCCCTAACACCTGCTCCAGGAGCTGCCCAGGAGATGCACTAACAGATTACTACGACTTGGACCCGAAGGTCTGATCCAGCATAGCCCGAGGGTGACACACGGGCTTCTGAGACCTACTTCTGAGACCTACTTCCTGGGCGGTTGACCCCAAAGAATCACTTCACCTCAGTATCTGTGTCTATAAAAAGCAGATTAAAATCATTCCCGCCTGGAGAGATTGCTGTGTGGATAAACAGGCGCCAGCCACAGTAGGCTCAGGAGAGCCCAGGAGCAGGGCAAGGTCAATGCTGGTGCTTCTCCTGTGGGTGAGGGACTTTGTTCTGGGAGGGCTCACTTGTGTGGAAAGGGAACTGTGTGCAAAGGATCTGAACAAGTGCCTTCTTTCTCTCTTCCTTTCATTCCAAAGAGGAAAAAAAAAAAACTCTTACCCAGCTTGCAGTGGGAAAGGCAGCCTTGGTATAAAGAGGGCCATCTTTGCCATCTACATACCACCTGGGTAGCCTGCGGCAGAGTCCTACACATCTTTAACCCCAGGAGCTGGTCAAACTCTCCATCCATGAAGTTCTTCACATAATTAGTCTACCTCACCTTCCTTTCCCTTCCTGAAAGGAGAAAAACTATATTGGCAGGCGGGTTGCTACGCCTTGGTCCTGATGCGTGTGTCAAGCACAGCTGTGTCTCACCTCTGGGATGGGAGTTAAAGAGACAGAGCTATGTGGGGCTGGCTTTCTGTGGTTTCCAGATTCTGCCAGGAGACAGGGACCACTACACCAAGGATTATTTGGAAAGGAGCTGTCATGTCTGAGCAAGACAGAGCTCCGCGGAGATGGTCTCCTTCCAGCTCAATAAATTTCCATGTTGTAAGTACAACTGGTATCAAAGCCACTTCACAGACTCCGAAAGTGATGTCCAACTGCTCCATGCATGCAGGATCATGAAGCTAACTACATTCCTGCAGCTGCCCCGAGGAAGAGGAGCAGAGAAAGAATGAGTCCCCAAGAAGGAGCAGAGGAGGCAGAAGAAGGGAATCCTGGAGGAGGTGATGTTTGTGGGCTGACACAGGGGAGGAGTCAAGCACTTTCTCATGTCACAAAAACAGTACACCAACCAAAGGCGTATAACCTACATACACACAGCTTGTGCCATCCTGAAGACTGGAAGTGCAAGAAGCAAAGTCTGTCTGGTGAGAGCTGCTATCTGTCGTTTAGGAGGTGCCTTCTGCTGGGTCTTCCCATGACGGGAAACTCTCTGGAGCCTCTTCATAATGGGTTCATCCCATCCCCAAGGGCTCCATACCAGGATCTAATACCCTCCCATAAAGGTCCCACCTCCTAATTCCATCCCTTTGGGAGTTTGAGGGAGCTTGGAAAGAGACCAACACTCAGGCCCAGCTGCAGTAAAGAGAACCTTCATCTACCAACACCCAGTCAGCAGCAAAAAGCTTTGAAAATCAGAAAGACATGTAAAAAACTGGAGATCGGCATGTCACCCACATGTAGAGCTGGATGCCCTGACCCCAGAGGTAGCCTAGAACTCTGTCGATGCCTGGGAGAGACACGTCCCACCACCACGACGGCATTTGGTGGGTTGTCTCTTTTGAAAATCTTTGCTTTTGATAATGCCCACCAAATTAAAAAAAAAAAAAAAAAAAGGACCATCTGAGTGAGCTGATTCCACAGTTCAGACATTATGGGAGTGCAAGACAAAATGGAAAATGTCTTGAGAAAACAAACAAACAAACAACAAAACCAGAAGGATTGGTTCAAACTGGTCAATTAAGAGAATCGAGAGTTTAAGGACAAATTCTCCCTGCAGGTCAAACATTCAGGTAGTTTGGGCCCACCTGGAACTCTTCATGTGAATCCAGGGTGACCTTGAACTTCTGATTTTCCTGCCTCTACCTCTGGAGTGCTGGGATTACAAGCATGCACACCATATCGGAGGTATACTGTGTTGGGAACGGAACTCGGGACTTTCTTTCTGCAAGCTAAGAATGTGCTCTACCATGCTCCAACTCCAGTTCTGTGCCTTTCTTAAGCAAAGACAGGAAGTTAACAGGCAGGAGGAGGAGAATGTGGCACACAAGACCCGTGGGCCTGAGGCCACCACATCCTAAACTTGAAGCAAGCCTCTAAGTCCTCTCCTGTGCTTGGCCAAGAGAAAACTATTTCTACTGCTTACCTTCGCTCTGGAAAGCCAGTTTATGCCCTCCCATGTGGGGCCCACTTTAATAACCAAAGCACATGGCTTCCTGTAAACAGGCCCAGGCAGGAATTAACTTCTTCCTCCCATCTTCCCCTACAGTTACAACTAAGCAGACTGTTCCAGACCAGAGCTCACCCCCACCTTACCAGGAAGGGACAACAGTAGCTCACAGACTTTCCATAGCTTTCCCGGCGTCCTGTTGGCCCTGGATCTCCCTGGAACCCACCCAAGATGTATTTCAGGGTTGACATTGCGTGACATTATATGACTGCTCACGCCCAAGCCAGCAACTGCTGACCCAGGCTAATTTGAGACAGTTTTCGTGTGTGCTGAGCCCAGTGGCCCATGCTGTAGCCTTCCCGTCGGGGCCTTGGCCAGAAGAGGGCACAAAAGGTAATGTGGGCTAGACTAACTGAATTTAAAGGCTGCCTGTCGAAGTCTGGTTTTTAAAGAAAAAGAGACACACTATCATAAAAAAGAGTGCCCTTAGGTGTCAGAAAACCTAGACTTAAAGAATGACTAAAATATTCACTAACATTGTAACCAAGGGCTATTTATTCCTCTTCCCTAAGCCTCGTTCCCTGACAGATACGAATGAGAGAGCAAAGGCTTAATGAGATGACACTTGAGTGTGGCCAGTGGAGTAAATCCTCCACTAATGCTGGTCCTTGCTGACCCCTTCCTGTTTCTGGTATTCACGATCAGCCTTCTCATGCCAAGTATTGACCATCAGCTTCACAAGATCCAGTCACGAAAGAGCTAAGCCTCTGGGCATGTCTCTGAGAAATGTTCTAGAATGGTTCCTTGAAATGGGAAAACGCACCCTAAATGCTACAGTACCATTCTGTGGGCAGAGGTTCTGAACCGAACAAAAAAAGAAGAAAGGGAGGTGAGCATTAGAATTCACCTCTTTCTGCCTCTTGACTGCAGATGCAATGTGACCAGCCGCCTTGCGCTCCGGCCTCCATGCCTCCCCCACCAGGGTGATCAGGAAGGACGGTGCAAGCTCCAAAGAGTACCAGGAATAAGAACACCTTCAAACGGCGAGCCGAAACGAACCCTCCCTCCTACAGCAGCTCTTGTCAAGTGTTTTGATCCGGCCACAAGAAAGGAAACCCAAGCCCCTTCGCAGCCACAGCCACAGCCACAGACGGCATGCTCAGCCTCCGCATTTCAACTCTGAAACTGGGGGGACAGAGCGCTACCTAGGAAGGAGGGGTGAAAAGACATTGGTCAGGTAGCTTGTGCATCAAGAAGAGAAACCCGCCGAGGTCAGAGCAGCGGCCACACCCGTGTGGGGGTTCGTGGCCTTCGGGAGAGCAAAAAGGAAAAGAAGGTAGCAACAAGAGGCCCGGGGGCATGAAGAGCATCAGGAAGGATGTGCAAACTCCATCAAGGACCAGCAAGCACCAGCGAGGACCAGGAGTAGTAAGAACGCCAGCCCGTACCTGGTGCTTTCCATTTGGGAGGACATTTGATCCAGGCGAGTCACAGTGACCAAGGGGGGCACTGTGGGTTGGAAATGAAGGAATAAATAGGATTTACAAAGCTAGAGCCAGTAGAGAGCAAGGGACTTTAAGACTGGTGACATCCCGGAACAGTAAGAGTCCCAAGGAGACAGAGCAAATGAGTCTCACGAGAAGTCAGACACCAGGAGTTCTGTTGGGTCCATGAGTGGAAGAAGCATCAATGAGATTGGATGAAGGAGTGATGGAGAGCGGGTCAGGCAGAAAATAGTCCTGGCGGCCTGGGAGGCAGTGTTGGGGCGTATGGGTCACTCTCCTCCTTGCTGTGATAAAATACCAGACAAGAAGCAATTTAAGGAAGGGAAAGTTGGTTCTGGGATATTGCTGGGGGGGAAGGAGGGTGGCTAGAGTCCATCATGGCAGGAGAGGCATGGTGGCAGGGGCAGGGGGCCAGCTGGTCACGTTTGTGGTCCAGTAGAGAAGGCCGGGGAGGAGCGAGGAGGGGGAGGTTTGGCTTGCAACTTGGTTTCTTTTCTTACCTTTTTTTTTTTTTTTCAAGACAGGGGTTTCTCTTTGCACCTTTCCTGGAACTCACTCTGTAGCCCAGGCTGGCCTTGAACTCACAGAGATCTGCCTGGCTCTGCCTCCCAAGGGCTGGGATCACCACCGCCCTGCCTCTTTTCTTACCTGTATGTTCAAACACACTAACAAAAGTAACTCAAGGGGAGGAAAAGTTCGTTTGGGTTCACAGTTCGAGATCACGGTCCAGGTCCATCGCAGCAGGGAAGCGTTAGCAGCAGGACCTTGAGCCCCTGGTCACATCACACCCGTATGTGTGTGTCAATATGGTGCCACCTCTATTTAAGGGGGGTCTTCAGTTAACCTACCCTCGGTGATCATTCACAGACGTGCCCGGGTGATTCTAGATCTTGTCAAAATGACACCAGAGACCATCACATAAACCACACGGAAGGGAGCGGGTAAGTGAGGATCGGTGCAGTGTATGGGCTTCCGCCCAAAGTTCTAATGGGAACTCTGAGAGTGGCGGGCAAGTGTGCTCACTCACCCAACATCCACTTCCCTCGCCTTTACCATTGAAACCAGATTTGCTCACTCAGAATAGCCCAGAACAGCATGTGCCCATCACCAGGCGACTGGAGAAACACATGCCGTGTGGTGGAATATATCTTATAATGGGAAAGGACCGTCCTTGGGCTGTTACCAGTAACACTACATGTCAGTTATAGGGCTCACTCATCCCAGAAAAATCAATGGAAGGATTTCACCATCCAGTAAAACAAGATGGCTCTAGCAACAGAAAACTAAATCAGTTAATATGCAGTCTCCTAATACTGCAATGAACAAAAATAATAGGCCAAATGTTTGGGCTGACCCTGAAACGGCTTGAGTTTTCTAAGTAAATAATGGTTGAACAGCGACTTCATTATAGCTCCATTTATGTGTAATTTTAACATTACACATTTTCGTCCGCAGCTGAGCTCATATGAAAGAAAGTGGGGGGGGGGTTGAAAGAAAATACCTCCCAAAGGGAATGGCACTATTAGAAGTTGTGGCCTGGTTGGAGTAGGTGTGGTCTTGTTGAAGGCTCCCTGTCATGATGATAATGGACTGAACCTCTGAAACTGTAAGCTGCCACCCCAATTAAATGTTTTATTTTTAAGAGTTTCCTTGGTCATGGTGCCTCTTCACAGCAATAAAAACAAAAAGACAAAAAGCAATGCTGGAGTGCAAGAAATAAAGAGAAAACTCAAATCTCGTGAATAAACTCATGAGGCTAATTGAAGGCAGAAAGTATCAGACGAGGTACATTTACAGCTGGCTTGGGAACAGAAAGCACAGCCACAGAGCCACACGTGGATCCTGAGGAGACACAGCCACAGAGCCACACATGGAGTCCTGTGGAGACACAGCCACAGAGCCACATGTGGATCCTGAGGAGACACAGCCACAGAGCCACATGTGGATCCTGAGGAGACACAGCCACAGAACCACACATCGAGTCCTGAGGAGACACAGCCACACATGAAGTCCTGAGGAGACACAGCCACAGAGCCACACGTGGATCCTGAGGAGACACAGCCACAGAGCCACATGTGGATCCTGAGCAGACACAGCCACAGAGCCACACATGGAGTCCTGAGCAGACACAGCCACAGAGCCACACATGGAGTCCTGAGGAGACACAGCCACAGAGCCACATGTGGATCCTGAGGAGACACAGCCACAGAGCCACACGTGGATCCTGAGGAGACACAGCCACAGAGCCACATGTGGATCCTGAGGAGACACAGCCACAGAGCCACATGTGGATCCTGAGGAGACACAGCCACAGAGCCACACATGGAGTCCTGAGGAGACACAGCCACAGAGCCACACATGGAGTCCTGAGGAGACACAGCCACAGAGCCACACATGGAGTCCTGAGGAGACACAGCCACAGAGCCACACATGGAGTCCTGAGGAGACACAGCCACAGAGCCACACATGGAGTCCTGAGGAGACACAGCCACAGAACCACACATGGAGTCCTGAGGAGACACAGCCACAGAACCACACATCGAGTCCTGAGGAGACACAGCCACAGAACCACACATGGAGTCCTGAGGAGACACAGCCACAGAACCACACATCGAGTCCTGAGGAGACACAGCCACAGAACCACACATCGAGTCCTGAGGAGACACAGCCACAGAACCACACATCGAGTCCTGAGGAGACACAGCCACAGAGCCACATGTGGATCCTGAGGAGACACAGCCACAGAGCCACACATGGAGTCCTGAGGAGACACAGCCACAGAACCACACATCGAGTCCTGAGGAGACACAGCCACAGAACCACACATGGAGTCCTGAGGAGACACAGCCACAGAACCACACATCGAGTCCTGAGGAGACACAGCCACAGAACCACACATGGAGTCCTGAGGAGACACAGCCACAGAACCACACATCGAGTCTTGAGGAGACACAGCCACACATGAAGTCCTGAGGAGACACAGCCATACATGGAGTCCTGAGGGGACACAGCCACAGAGCCACACATGGGGTCCTGAGGAGACACACCCACAGAGCCATACATGGAGTCCTGAGGAGACACAACCACAGAGCCACATGTGGAATCCTGAAACTGAGGCCTTTGTAGAAAACCAGGGCTCTGACTGCTTCTTAAAGATAAGGCAAGTGCATGGCTGAGGGTGTGATGAGACTATTATTCGATATTTTTAAAGTTTGTTGTGTTTTGTTTGCACGTGTGTCTATGCACTGTGTACATTCTTACTGCTTGCAGAGGCCAGAGGAGGGTGTTGGATCTCCTGGAATTGGAGTTACAAACAGTTGTGAGCTGCCGTGTGGGTTCTGGGAATCGAACCCTGGTCCTCTGGAAGAGCAGCCAGTGTTCTTACCACTAAGTCATCTCTTCAACCCTCATTATAAAAATATTAGAAGTCCAGCACTTGGAAGGCTGAGACAGGTGGGTTTGTTACAAGTTTGGGACCAGCCTGGTCTACACAGTGAGTGCCAGGACAGCCAAGGCTATGTAGTGAGACCCTGTCTCAAAAATACCAGAATAAAAATAAATAAATAGATAAATAAATTTATAAAGCAAAGCTTTCTTCTTCCATGTTCGTTTATCTGTGCAGCAACCACAAGGTGCTGCCCACATTTAAGGCCCATCCTTCCATTCAAATAACCTGATGGAGAAAATCCCTCACAGGCGCACCTAGCACCTTGCATTTTGCTTCCAGACGTAGCTAAGTTGAAAAGCAAGATCAGCCACCACAAACCGCATACTTGAATGCGTTTTACTTAAGTAAATTCTCCTTCATGAAAAATGGCAGTGCAGGGCCAGGGAGATGCTTCAGTGAGTAAAGACACTTGCTGCCAACTTTGATGGCCTGAGTTCTGTTCCCAGGGCTCATATAGTTGGAGGAAAAGAACTGACTTCTCTTGGGTCTCAAACCCAGGACAAATGGCGGAGGTGCCTATGTAACATATCACAGTGGACCTGGCCACGAGGTTCTCTCAGCATCCCTCAGTCTCTGCCTGTTACGGGGCCCTCCTGGCTGGCATATCCTATCCCCTACCCTAAACTTCTGCCCTGGGGCGGGGCTGCCCTTCCCTGTAAATCCAACCATTTTCCTGTGCTGATCCTTTTTCCCTTTTGGGTTACCCTTCACTCTTTTAGCCCGTCTCTTGGCCCAGGCCACCCCTCTCGGTTGGCGGCTCCGCTCCCCTCTCCCCTCTCTCCTCTCTCCTCTGCCCTCTCCTTACATGGCTTGGCTCAGTCTGGCCATGTTCACTCTGGACTCTCCCAGAAATCCCTGTCTCTGACTATACTCTCTCTTTTATCTACAATAAACCTTCTCCTCCACCATACCTAGGAGCAGTCATGCCCCCCCTTTTTTTTAATTTATTTTTTGTTTGTTTTTGTTCAACTTCCGCAGATTGTCCTCTGACTTCTCTGTGCACACTGGGGCACATACACACTCGAGCACACACACCAAAATAAATAAAACATAAATAAAACCTTCAATGAAAGTCAAATTGATAATGCAAATAATGAACTCAATTTGAGGTAAGTCGAGTAGTTAAATAAATACCATAAAGATTGGAACTAGAGAAAGAAAGACTTGGCTGAAGAGGAAAACGGTCGAAGTTACTTCGAAAGGCTCACGGCAGTCAGTTGATCAAGGGGAACTACACACTGGACGCTGATCTTCCCAGAAACCAAAGCAAAGGGGAGGAAAAGAAATATCCACATCATCTTCTATGTCCATAAGAGAAAAAAAAAAAAACAATGTTCATAAAATAAAATCCACTCATAGAGATAATAAGGTAGCTTTGCAGTGTTATGGGAACTCAGAGTGGGAAGTGACTCATCCTGCTTGGGAAAACCAGGAAATGCTGCAAAGACACGGAGAAAGAGCAGAAAAAAAATAGCCAGCGCTGATCTGGGAAGGCTGGAGAAAAGGGGGTAGGCTCGGCCTTGGAGGGGGAAATGACGCCTTAACTCACTTCAGTAGAGCCCTGCAGCTCTACAGAGACCCGCGAGAGGTCAAGGTCTCAGTAAGCAGGAAGGAGGCTGGAGCTGAGAGCCTCGGGCTGTCTCTACAGAGCCTGAGGACGGGATGGTCACCCCAGGGCAGGCGGTTCACGGTTCACCAGTGTGCAAAGACCCATGCCGCGTGGGTCAAGCCTCAGCTGTGTCCTGTTCCGGAATGTCCCAGGGACATCCAGCCTGTCGCCACTGGTCAGTGGTAGGAGAGGGAGGGTGGTCCCCCCGAGCTGGCAAAAGCATCAGTCACCCAGGCGGAACAGGTTGGGATTTCAGAGACAGTCTTGGCTCCTCCATGGCCCAATCAGCTGAGGGCTGCCCCTGCCCACAGGATGACCTCTTCTCTCAGCTGACCACCAGCTAATGAGGCTTCCTGGTCTTGGTGGACTGCCCACACTCAGGAATGCGCTACTCATGAGATGGGGCTTGTGTGTCAGCTCTTTTCCCACATTCAGGGTTTACAGCTGACAGAAGAGTGTTTCACAGGATTTGCTGAGAGACGATGAGGCCATGATCCAGGAAGCTGCCCTGATAAATCACCCGAGGGCTAGCAGAGCATTCTGGAACATTCTTCTTCATCATTTGGAAAGGGAAGTGTGGGGATTTAAACAAGACTGATGTGGAACACGCTGTGCCAGAGGGAATCGCAGAGATGAGCTGAGAGAATGCTGCATCCCACATTCACTTTCTCCTAAGAGCACAAAGTAGCGGCAGGATGCAGAGACGATTCACACCTGCCCCCCAAAACCTAGTGCTCACTCGGGGTGAGAGGCACAGTGCTGTGCTCTGAAAATCCATCCTATGGCACCACATCTCATTTGGCCACAGGAAAAAAGCTGTAAGAAGAACTTCCGAGCCAGGCAATAGTGGCGCATACCTTTAATCCCAGCACTCGGGAGTCAGAGCCAAGTGGATCTCTGTGAGTTCAAGGCCAGCCTGGTCTACAGAGTGAATTCCAGGACAGGCTCCAAAGCTACACAGAGAAACCCTGTCTCAAAAAACAAAAAACAGCTGGGCGTTGGTGGCGCACGCCTTTAATCCCAGCACTCGGGAGGCAGAGCCAGGCGGATCTCTGTCAGTTCGAGGCCAGCCTGGGCTACCAAGAGAGTCCCAGGAAAGGCACAAAGCTACACAGAGAAACCCTGTCTCGAAAAACCAAAAAAAAAACAAAAAACAAAAAACAAAAAACAAAAGAATGACTTCCTGTTCTTTCAACTCTGTGGTTGACATGATGCCCTCCAGGTGGGCCCTGCAGCTCTCCAGACAGAGCAAGAAGGGCAGGGTCCCGATGGAAGGGCATGGTCCACCCAATGGGCTGCCAGCTCCCTCAGATATATGCTATGTACCAGTCAAGTTCATAGGCAACTTCACAGTGGCTGTGTTCAACCACTGGAGGGTTGAACTGTCAGTCAAGCCTCCCACAGCCCCTCAAGGCAGGCACTACACTCTGTGGAGAGGGAAACTGGGATGTAAGAGCCGCTAATCATGGAGCAAACAGACAAGCAAGTCAAACTGGCCAGTAGCTTGGACTTTCAGTCTTGGGGATGGGGGCAGCAAGCAGCCCTATAATCCTTCTCCACCTGCGACCTCATCCTCTAGAGTAGTTTCCTCTCTTGCTACATGGCTCACAGTTCTGGAACAAGGTCCCAGGGCCACGTCATGAGGAATTGTGGCTCAGCTACTCACTGGCTGAGCCATTGCGGGTGGATTACTTAACTGTGTATCATAGTCCCTTCATCTACAGAACAGGACTGATACTGGCCCAAGCCGTACACACACAGCATGTCAGAGACATGAGCTAGGAATAAGTTGGACCCTGAAGGCCACACCCTGGGCAACTCACTCAGTGTTCAAACCCAGGCCAGCTGCTTTGTGAGTCTGGGGCTTCCTCTGGACTGATGAAAGCATATCGAAGACAGAGGTGGTTGCTGGGGTCCAGATCTGTGGAGCACTGAACACTACTGGGTTGATCATTTTAAAATGGCTGACTTGGAAGGTAGAGTGTCTTCCTAGCATGCATGAAGTCCTGGGTTCAATCACCAGCACTAGATAAACTGGCATGGTGTCACATACCTGTAATCGCCACACTTGGGAGGTAGAAGTGAGCAGACCAGGAGTTCAAGACCCATCCTCAGCTACATAGTGGCCTCAAGGCCAGCCTAGGCTACATGAGACCCTGTCTCAAAAGGGGGAGGTAATGTTATGTTATTCGAATTTCACCCAAATATAAAAACAGTGCAATTTATTAAATTTTTTGTATGAGCGTATTTGAGATGGAGTCTTTCTATATAGTCCTGGCTGACTTGGAATTCTCTCTGTAGACCAACCTGGCTTTGAACTCATGATGATCCTCCAGCCTCAGTTTCTCCACTGCTCAGATAAAATGACCTGCACTACCATACCTAGCTATGATTATTTGTCATATTTTATGTACCTATTTTGTGTGAGTATGTGTATATGCTCACATGTGTGCACATATGTGTGGTTGCATGTTTATGTGGAGGGCAGAGGTGGCCAACATTTACTGTCTTCCTCAATGGATTCTTCAACTTCTTTTTTAAAGTGTATTTTGCCCTCCCGTAGATACGTGCACCACACGCATGCCTGGTGCCCTGCAGAGGCCAGAAGAGGCTGTCAGATTCCCTGGAACGAGAGTTACCAATGGTTGCCAGCTGCCGTGTGGGTGCTGCAAACCAAACACAGGTTCTCTCTCTGTGCAAGAGCAACAAGTGCTCTTAACCACCTTATTTTTGAGGCAGGGTCTCTCACTGAGCCAGCCACCCCCAGGGATCTCCCTGTTTTGACCTTCCCAGCACTGGAATTACAAGCACACACTGCCATGCCTAACATTTTACCAGGGTTCTGGGAGTCAAAACTCAGATCTTCGTGTTTATACAGCAGACAGTCTACTGACTGTGCCCTCTCCCGGGTACTAGTTATTGACTTTAAAGTGAGCAAACACATCTTGATGTTAGAAAGAGAAGAGTGACTACCGCAGGGTAGGGGAAGGTAATGACTCAGACTAGGCATGAAGGAGCCTGGGAGAAACATTCCCCATCTTAATCTAGGTGGGGGCTACATGGCTGCATTCATAGGTAAAGAATGAACCATGCTCTGTGCTTAAAACCCGAATACTTAACCGGGTGATGGTGGTGCATGCCTCTAATCTCAGCACTCGGAAGGCAGAGGCATTTGGACCTCTGTGAGTTCGAGGCCAGCCAGGTCTACAGAGTGAGTTCCAGGACAGGCTCCAAAGCTACAAAACAAAACCCTGTCCAGAAAAAAAAAAAAAATGCATACTTACTGTAGTGATCCCTGTAGAGTTAAATCGCCTGGCACACATAAAAGCGTAGTACTGAGTGGTAGTCCTTACTGTATCAGTATCTCCTACTTTTACCAAAGGTGGGATGAGGAAAATGCAACAAGAGGCTTGTACGGAAGCCACCTTTTTCTACAAAGCTCTCAGGGAGGCTGCTTTCATGAATCTTCCATGGAGCCTGAACCTTCCGGTTGGAGATCTGAAACTTGTTGCAAAGTATTGTCCTGCCCACTCCCAGAGATCAGCTCACTATGAGCCACGTGGAAAAGAGTCAAGGATTTAAGGATTAGGCTCGGTACGCTGGGTTCCGGCCTCTGGTTAAGCTGGGCTCTGTCCTCTGCCAGCTGGTACAGAGCAGAGCGCCCACAGACAGAAGCTAGAAGGGAAACACCCCCCCTGGCACCCCAGCATCTGATGGTACCTGGCAGACCGCTCTTGGTAACTGCTGCTTTACTGTCTCCTCACAGGTGGGAACTGTCCTGTCTCTGTTACTGGCACCGCCTGCCCCATTCGACTGGCATGCGACCCAAACCTCCACAGGACAGCAAAATCCCAGCCACATGCCTCTCTCTCTAGATCTGTGACATGGGTCTTTCCTTCCCAAAACCAGCTCCACGCAGATGAGATCCCTGACTCTCCCAGAACACACCAGGGACTTAACTAGTGCATCAGGAAGGCAGGAGAGAAAGGCCCGCCCGAGGCTCCCAGGCCCGAGGCTACCCTTGGTCGTATCATTTCCTCCCTTCTGATTCTAAGATTCTCTGGAGAAGATGTGCCCACAGGGTATAAATTTTGGGGAATAAAAACTGAGTGGCAAAGAGACACACTTATTTTTCAGTTATAAATCCAGTTCGGGGGCTGGAGAGGTGGCTCAGAGATTAAGAGCACTGGCTGCTCTTCCAGAGGTCCTGAGTTTAACTCTCAGCAACCACATGGAGGCTCACAACCATCTATAGTGGAATCTGATGCCCTCTTCTGAAATAAAGGTATACATGTAGATAGAACAATAATTTAAAAAATAAAAAAATAAAAAACTCAGATCATTAGTTTAGGTTAGGTGAACTTGTCTTGCAGTTGACATTACATTCTTGCAAATTCATCTCCCTGATGAGGGGTAAGAGGACTCAATCCCCAAATACGGGATAAAATCACGGGCATTTTCTGTCCTCATCTTGATTCTACCACCTCCAAACTAAAAACTCTGCCATTGCTGGACACTGGCAGTTCTTGATGGGAATGGAATGGATTCGGACAGAGCCATAAACCACTGTATCTGAAGCCCACCCTTGTCTAATCATGAGGAAGACAGCCGTTGAGTCTCTCTTGAGGATAAATACAGAACAATGGGCCAGAGCCGGGCCTGGTGGCACCAGCCTGTCATCCCAGTTATAGCTTTTGGGAGATTAGCAGCATCTTGCACAGAGAAAGTGCTACATAAATATTAGCTGTCGTCACCTGCTGTCCCCAAAGTATAACCTTCCAATCTGACTCCACCGGCCCCTTGGGAACCTGAGTATACCCCTGGCTCCATTATCTACCAGCTGTGTGGCCTTGAGCAAGTTATCTGACCTCTCTGGGCCTCTGTTTCGAGCCTCAGTAAATTAAAGATAATAATAAAAGTATCTATTGCCCGGTGCTGTGGGATGGATGATATGGGTCAGTGTTAAAGTATATCAGGGCTGGGCACACAGCTATCACCAGGTTTCCTCGCATATTGATCCCACACAGAAACTTCTGGTGAGGCTCTTCCCATCTGCATGGTCCACTTCTCTGGTCCCTGTCTTCAGGGTGCTGGCCTTTGCCTTTTGCATCCTCACAAATGCCACCCAAGCTCCCTGGAGACCCACTCAGTAGGTCTAGATGATCTCATCTTCACAATTCCCTCCACTCTGCCTTCAATATTCAGGGCTATGTTAGTCACCATGTCTCATTATCTTCTGCTCCTCCATGGCTCCTGGGTGAGCCCTTTGTGCCTAGTATGACAACTGGGCTCCTTATGACTCACAGGCTCTGAAGTCTGACAGTGTTGAGTTCACATCCCGGCTCTGACATTTATTAGCTGTGCAACCATGAGTAAGTTACTCAGCCTCTCTGAACCCCAGTTCTATATGGAGAGACTTGCTGTGAGAAAAAAAAAACAAAACCCAAGGGTGTCTGGAGACTGGGGACACAGCATCCAGCACAGAGGAAGTCATGCGAAGACTCCCACAGTTGGAGCTCAGCATAAGCGTGAAAAAGATTTAGTGATAGAAATTTGAGCCCTAACAGCACTCATGTATGGAAGGCACAGCTCCATCCCCCAGTGAGAGCTGTTGGAAGCAGCATCAAAGTGGCCCTCCTTGTAGGGAGGAGTCTGTGGAAGGGGAAGAGAGCTGGGACTGATTATTTTCCATTAACTGCTCTCCTCTTGACACAGCCACCTGCTTCTTAAAACGGGATGGATTCTGCAGTTCCTCAGGGCTCCTGGCTTCCTTTCTCACTTTGGCCTCCCAGGAGACCATGGAGGTCCTGCAACGTGCTGAGGCTGGGCTGCATACGTTGAAGAGAGCCCAATGCACCAGCGTGGGTGAGGCGATCCCCACCGGCTGCATACCTGGCCTGGCGCCTGGCTGGGCTCCGTGCAAGCTGCTCGCATTACCAAACTCTTTCTCAATCTACTCTTTGCGCAAGCCCAGGACAGATCTCAGCGAACACCCCAGGAGCCCAGCCTGCTTGCAGCTGGGCCAGTGACTTCATCACCCACCGGCCTACCCCTGCAGCTGGTAGGAGCACCCAGATAGGCAGCTTGAAGCCCCAAGACCGGTGCCCCTTCATACACATCATGCACACCCACCCCAGAACAGTGGGCAAAATCTTCCCAAAAGCAGCTCTGTCTTAGGAATTTCTATTGCTGAGATAAAACATCATGACCATTTGTATATTGGAGGGCTACTGATTTGTGTGAGTTGATTTTGTATCCAGCTACTTTGCTGAAAGTGTTTGTCAGCTGTAAGAGTTTCCTGGTGAAATTTTTAGGGTGTGTGTGTGTGTGTGTGTGTGTGTGTGTGTGTGTGTGTGTATTTTTATTTAAATTTTTTAAATTTTTATTTAAATTTCTTACTGTTCTAGCTAAGACTTCAAGTATTATATTGAATAGGTAGGGAAAGAATAGACAAACTTGTCTTGTTCCTGATTTTAGTGGAATTGCTTTGAGTTTCTCTCCATTGAAGTGGATGTTGGCTATGGGCTTGCTGTAAACTGCCTTTACCATGTTGAGGTGTGTCCTTTGAACCCCTAATCTTTCCAGGACTTTTATCATGAAGGTGTGTCGGACTTTGTAAAAGGCCTCTTCTGCATCTAATTAGATGATCATGTGGCTTTTGTCTTTCAGTTTGTTTATAAAGTGGATTACATTTATTCATTTACATGTGTTGGCCCATCCCTGCATCTCTGGGATGAAGCCTACTTAATCATGGTGGATTATCTTTTTGATGTGTTCTCAGATTTGGTCTGCAAGTACTTTATTGAGAAATTTTACATCTATGTTCATAAGGGAAATTGGTCTGTAATTCTTTCTTTGTGGGGTCTTTATGCAATTTAGGTATCAGGGTAACTATGGCCACATAAAATGAATTGGGCAATGTTTCTTCTGTTTCTATTTTGTGGAATAATTTGAGGAGTACTGGCATTAACTCTTCTTTGAAAGTCTGATAGAATTCTGTGCTAAAGCCATCAGGCCCTAAGCTTTTTGGTGGGGAGACTTTTAATTACTGCTTCTATTTCAATAGAGGTCATAAATCTGTTTAAATTGCTTATGATCCTTATTTAACTTTGGTAAGTGGTATATATCAAGAAAATTATCTGTTTCTTTTAGATTGTCCAATTTGGTGGAGTACAGGTGTCTTAGTGTTCTATTGCTATGAAGAGACACAATGACCATGGCAACTTTTTGTTTTGGTTTGGTTTGGTTTTGGTTCTTTTGGTTCCTGTGTAGCCCTGGCTATCCTGGAATTCATTCTGCAGACCAGGCTGTTATTGAACTCATAAATCTGCCTGCCCCTTCCTCCCAAGTGCTGGGATTAAAGGCATGCACCCCCACTGACTAGCATGGCCACTCCTCTAAAGGAAAGCATTTAATTGGGGGTGGCTTACAGTTTCAAAGGTTTAGTCCATTGCCACCACAGCAATGGTGGACATGTCCCTGAAGAAGCAGCTGAGAGTTCTACATCTGGATCCACAGGCAGCAGGAAGAGAGAGAGCCACTGGGCCTGGGTGGGTTTCTGAAACCCCAAAGCCAACCCCCAGTGACATACTTCCTCCAACAAGGTCACACCTACTCCAACAAGGCCACACCTCCTAATCTCTCTCAAGTAGTACCACTTCCTGATGACTAAGTACTCAAATCCATGAGTCTATGGGGGACATTCTTATTCAACAATGACAACGGTTTTTTTAAAATATGTCCTTAGGACCATCTAGATTTCCTCGGTATCTGTTGTTATGTCCCCATTTTCATCTTTAATTTTAATTTAGATATTCTTCTTCTACCTTTTGGTTAATTTAGATAAGAGTTTGTCAGTCATTGATTTTCTCAAAACATCAGTTCTTTGCTCACTGCTTCTTTGTATCATGTGTGTTGTTGTTGTTGTTTCTATTTTATTGATTTCAGCCCTAAGTTTACTTTTGGCCCTCTGCTCTTTTTGGATGTGATTTCTTCTTTTTGTTCTAGGGCTTTTGGGTGTGCTGTTAAGTTACTAGTATGAAATATCCCCAATTTTGTTGTTGTTGTTGACACTTGGTGCTATGAACTTGCATTAAAAAGCCTTCATTGTGCCAGGTGGTGATGGTGCACACCTTTAATCCCAGCACTCGGGAGGCAGAGGCAGGTGGTATGAGTTCAAGGCCAGCCTGGTCTACAGAGCGAGATCCAGGACAGCCAAGGATACACAGAGAAACCCTGTCTTGAAAACACACACACACACACACACACACACACACACACACACACACACACACACAAAGCCTTCTTTGCATTGCATTAGTTTGGGTGTAGTGTGAATTCATTTTCATTCAGTTCTAGAAAGTCTTTACTTTGTCTCTTGACCCATTTTTTTTTTTTATTCAGTAGAGAATTGTTCAGTTCCAATGAGTTTGGAAGCTTTCTGTTGTTTCTGTTGTTGTTGATACCCAGCTTTAATCTGTGGTAGTCAGATAGGATGCAGGTGTTAGTTCATATTTTTTATATTTGTTGAGACTTGATTTGTGTCCAAGCATGTTGTCAGTTTTGGATAAAGTTCCATGAGGTGCATACAAATGACAAACAGACTGAGAAAGAAATCAGGGAAACAACACCTTTCACAATAGCCTTAAATAATATAAAATATTTTGGGTTGACTCTAATCAAGCAAGAAAAAGACTTGTATGATAAAAATCTTTTAAGAAACTAAAGAAAGAATTTGAAGAAGATATCAGAAGATGGAAAGATATCCTATACTCAAAGATCAGTAAGATTAATATAATAAAAACAGACATCCTACCAAAAACAATCTACAGATTCAAAGCAATCACTATCAAAATTCTAACACAATTCTAAACAGATGTTGAAAGGACAATTTTCGGCTTCATATGAAAACACACACATACACACACACAGGATAACTAAAGCAATTCATAATAATAAAAGAAATGCAGAAGGTATCAGCATTCCTGACCTCAAATTGTAACACAAAGCTATAGTAATTAAAGCAGCATGGTATTGGCACAAAAACAGAAACATTGATCAATGGAATCAACACCTGATTTTTCATAAAGAAGTCAGATATACACACTGGAGGAAAAAAGACAGCATCTTCAACAAATAGTGCTGGTCAGACTGAATGACTGCATGTAGAAGAATTCAAATAAATCCATACTTATCACCCTGTACAAGACTCAACTCCAAATGCATCAAAGATCTCAACATAAAAACAGAACATGATAGAAATGAAAGTGAGTAACAGCCTTGAAATCACTGGCACAGAAAAAGACTTTCTGAACAGAACACCATTAGCACACATTAGTATATTGGTACTTAGATATACAATAAATGAGACCTCATGAAGCTGGAAAGCTTCTGCATGGCAAAAGACACCATCATTTGGACAAAGTGGCAGCCTACAAAATGGAAAAGTATTTTTGCCAACTACAACTCTACAACAGAGGGCTAATATCCAATATAAAGAACTCAAAAAACTAGATATCAAGAAAACAAATAACCCAGTTACTAGCTGGACTACAAATCTAAACAGAATTCTCAAAAGAGGAAACTCAGATGGCCAAAAAACACTTAAAGAAAAGTTCAACATCCTTGGCCATCAAGGAAATGCAAATCAACACAACTTTGAGATTTCATCATATACCCATCAGAATGGCTAAGATCAATAAAACAAGTGACAGCTCATGCTGGTGAGGACATGGAATAAGGGGAACACTCATCCACTGCTGGTAGGAGTGAAAACATGTACAGCCACTATGAAAGTCAGTATGGAGCTTCTTCAGGAAGATGCAAATCAACCCACCTCAAGATCTAGCTATACCACTCTTGGGCATCTACCCAAAGGATGCTTTATCCTACCACAAGGACACTTGCTCAGCCATCTTCATTGCTGCTCTCTTCATAAGAGCCAGAAATTTAAAATGATCTAGAAGAATGAATAAAGAAAATGTATTGCTGTGGGATATTCTGTATTCTGTGAAAATGTGTTGCTATGATTGGTTGATAAATAAAGTGCTGATTGGCCAGTAGTCAGGTAGGAAGTATAGTATAGGCAGGACAAACAGAGAGGAGAATTCTGGGAAGTGAAAGGCGGAAGGAGGAGACGCTGCCAGTCACCGCCAGGAGAAGCATAACGTAAGATACCAGTAAGCCACGAGCCACGTGGCAAGGTATAGATTTATAGAAATGGGTTAATTTAAGATATAGGAACTCGATAGCAAGAAGCCTGCCACGGCCATACAGTTTATAAGTAATATAAGTCTCTGTGTGTTTGCTTGGGTCTGAGCAGCTGCAGGACTGGTGGGTGAGAGAGATTTGTCATGACCATGGGCCAGGCAGGACCAGGAAAATTCAGCTACAATGTATATATTTATACAATGGGCTATTATTCAGTCATTAAAAAAATGAAGTGTGCAGGTAAATGGATTGAATCCAGAAAGACAAATCTGTTATGTATTCACTTATATGTGGTTATTAGCTGTTAAGTCAATGATAACCAAGCTACAATCTTAGAACCACAGAGGGTAGGTATAGAGTTAGGGACTTGGGAGACTATATAGATCCCATTAAGAAGGGGAAATAGAATAGATAGTTATAGATGAATGGGGGAGCTAGATCAAGTGGGGAGAAGGAAGGGAGATGGAGACAAGGGAGAAAATATGAGGAGAGACAGCTAAAATTAAGGGCCATTTGAGGGGTAGTATGGAAACCTAATACTGAAGAAGCTTCCTAAAATATATATGTGAAGGCTATCTAAATGAAATCACAAATAAGGAGACACAACCTAACTGGCCATCTCTTGTCGCCAAATGAGGCTTCCAGACATGGGATTGGGTTACATTTAATTGAGTTGTTGGCCAAAGGAGTCCCATAGAAATTCCCAAACAACCCAGGCTGTTGCCAAAACTATAGGTTGTTCTCCACAAACTGATGGCAAGGCCCCGTTGCCTAAGACAACACCTACACAACTCAATGAACATGGAGAAGTCAAGCCAGTGCCTACAAAGAGCCTTCACCCTTGTGCTCTATTGTCTTTGGTAAAGGAAGTACTCTGCACACTACTTAAAGAGAAACAAACATCAAGCAAGCCACAAACCCTTGGATCTGAAATGGTGTCCTGCCTGTAAGATATACCGAGGCAATAGTGGCACAAAGCTTGTAGGAGTAACCAATCAATATCTGATTTGACTTAAGGCCCACTCCATGTGACAGAACACATACCCAACAAGAACCTGAGACTGGATGGATAGCCCAGGGACCTAGACTAAACCCAAATACTACTACTGTTCCAGAAAGAAAAAAGAAGCCAGAAATAAAATGACTCCTAATGGCATTCTGCTATGTTCATAGCTCAGTTCCTTGCTCAGTCATCATCAGAGAAGCTTCCTCCTGTAGCAAATGGGAACAAATACAGAAACTCACAGCCAGATGTTATACAGCGAATGAGAGACTTTGGAACACTCAGCCCTAATTAGGAAGTCTCCATCAAATCCCTCCCCTCGGGGATCAGGGAACCCTGCAGAAGAGGAGGTAGAAAGAATGTAAAAGCCAGAGGGGATGGAGGACAGCAAGATAACGAGGCCCTCTAAATCAACACGATCAAAGTGTATCTGAACTCACAGACTAAGGCCGCATGCACATTGTCTGCATGGGTCTGCACTAGGTCCTTTGCGTATATATTATGGCTTCCAGTTTAGTTTTTTGTTTTTTTTTTTAAATGGGAATCCTGAGTTTGCAAATGAGTGGGTCTCTGTTTCTTGTGCCTTTTCTTGGGCTCTTTCCCTTCTGTTTGTTCATTTTAAGCAATTCTAGTGTGTTTGTTTTATATCATTACATTTTATTATTTTATTATTATCCATTGCAAGCCTTTTTGTTTTCTACCGAGAGACAGAAAGGGAGTGGATCTGGATGGGAGGGGAGGTAGGGAGAAACTGGGACGAGTCAGAAGAAGGGGGTGGGAACCGTGATCAGAAAGTATTGTGTGAGAAGAAAAAAAACATCTATTTTCAATAAAAGGAAAAAAAATCATAACCAAAATGCAACTTGAAGATTATTTGGTTTGTTGTCCTGGGTAACAGTCCATCACTCACGGCAATTATCAATCAAAAAAAATATACCACAAGCCAGTCTGGTGGGGGCATTTTCTCAGTTGAGGTGCCCGCTTCCAAAATGACTCTAGCTTGTATCAGTTTGACATAACGCTAGCCAGTGCACTCTCTGGGAAGAGAATCTTGCTGCTGTAGTGAGATGATGGATCTCAGAAATAATTCCTGAGCTTGCTCCATGTCATGTGTAAAAATAACTCGGAATGTACACGAGACCAACCGAAATGCAAAACCCTAAACTATGGAATCCTTTGAATGTCTGTCTTCCATTCCAGAGCATATAAGGATCTAGGCCAGCCTTGCCCAGCCACATAGAGAATTACAAGCCAGTGTGGGCTATGATCTATCCTTCTCTCTCCCCCCTCCCCCTCCCCACATATACATACACACACACAGAATTAGTAAAAGAAAGAATTGTGAAAACAATAAAACTATAAACAATTTTAGAAGAAAATAATCATAAAATAAAATTTTATGATTTTAGTTTAGGTCAAAATTCTTAAAACAGAAAATGAAAGAAAACTAAACATTTTGGCTAATTATATAAAAATATAAAACTTTGGGGCAGGCAGTGGTGGCACACGCCTTTAATCCCGGCACTAGAGATGCAGAGGTAGGTGGATCTCTGTGAGTTCAGGCTGGCCTGGTCTACAGAGCAAGTTCCAGAACTGCTGGGGCTACACAGAGAGACCCTGTCTGACGAGAGAGAGAGAGAGAGAGAGAGAGAGAGAGAGAGAGAGAGAGAGAGAGAGAATAAAATAAATAAGTATAAAAATAAAACTTCACCTTTTCAAAAGACATTTTTTAAGATCATGAAAAAGCCAGGCATGATGGCACATGTCTGTCATCCTGGCACTCAAGCACCCAGAAGACTGAGGAAGGAGAACAGAAATTTCTGGATCTGCCTCATAGTGAGAGAGGGAAAGAAAGAGAGAATACAATTTTTAAAAACTATGACAAAACAAGCCACCTAGTGGGAGTGTGTCCTAGTTAGGGTTTCTGTTGCTGTGAAGAGACACCATGACCACAGCAACTCTTATAAGGAAAACATTTAACTGGGGTTGACTTACAGTTCAGAGGTTGAGTCCAGACAGTTCAGGCAGATGTGGTGCTGGAGCTGAGAGTACTGTACCCTGCAGGCAACAGGAAGTCGATTGACAGTCACACTCAGGGAAGCTTGAGCAAATGAGACCTCAAATCCCGCCCCCACAGTGACACACTTCCTCCAACAAGGCCACACCTCCTAATAGTGCCACTCCCTTTGGGGGCCATTTTCTTTCAAACTACCACAGGGAGGAACCAATGCAAAATAGATACTATATGAAGAAAGGAAAAAAAGCAAACCTTGCATCTGGGATATAAAAAGAGCTCCACAGTTCAATAAGAAAATAAATTTACATCTCAACGTAAAAATAGGCAAAATGCTCTCTATCGGAGAAGAGAAGCTGGTGGCAGATGAACACGGGAAGGCTGGTGCTCCGCCTCATTCATCAAATGGAAATGAGACGGCAGAGAGCCAATGCTGCAGATCTACTGGACCCCTAAATACAAACTCATCAGTCTTTCAGAGATTGGCCCACCTCTCCCAGTCAACCCCACAGCTACCGAAACTGCAAATGCTCTGGCACAAAACAGTGTGGCGCTTGACTATACCTGTGTACCACTTGCTGAGACTTTGATGGTGTCTAGATTGCTTATTGTCCCTAATGCTGTGTCAGTGTATCTGTACTAGGTGAACAGCTGTCAATTTGTTCATGGGATGATGGCAAGGAGGGGGAAGAATCTGTACTTGTGTGCAGCAGATGATTTTTTTTTTTTTCAAGTATGTCTGAGTCCACAGATGAAAATAAGGATGGTACTCTGTGTTGTCAAGCACGCAACTGCTCTGAGCTCTCCCACTTTGCTGTTGGGGGTGCTCAAAGTGACAATTCCGTTGTTTCTTGTCAAGGAAAAGCGATGAAGCAGTAGCCCTGTCTGTAGGTACTTGCCCAGTAGACATGAAGGCACTCTAAAGCATGGACACAAACGATTTGGGGAGCTTCAAAGCAATCCCCACGTGGGAACGCCCAGCTGTCTGTCTAACAGTGAACGGATGAACAGTAGACAGCCTATAATCCAGGAGAATCCTTCTGAGGAATGAAGAGTGTAAGCTCACCACGCTGGCACGAGGGAGGTTACAGCAGGTGGATCCTGAATCCGAGAACAGTGTGAGCTGCGTAGTGAGAAGTCTCAAAGAAGGGGTCGAGGGAAAAGGCAGGAGTGTGGTAGGACTTGCTAGCTGGCTCTCTTTGTCACATTACGTCCACCTGCACACAGGGGAAAAAGTTCACTTTATGGGAAAAGAGACCTCACTCAACACGGCTTTTTAAGTAACATGAAATAGGAGCTAGGAATATAGCTTAGTTGGTAGAGTGTTTGTCTAAGATACATGAGCCCCCCCCCCCCCGGGTTTGATCTCTAGGGTGATGTGTTGTTTGTAATCTAGGAAATAAAGCTTGCCTGAATATCAGAGAACAGAGCTAGCCACAGAGTTAGCCGTAGAGGTCAGGCAGTGGTGGCACACACCTTTAATCCTAGTACTCGAAGGGCAGAGGCAGAGATCTGGATTTCTGTGAGTTCAAGGCCACACTGGGCTACATGAGATTAATCCAGTCTAAAAGAGAAACAGAGCCAGGCAGTGGTGGCACACACCTTTGATTCCAGCACGAGGAAGGTTGAAACAGGAAG
The DNA here is from genome assembly GCF_004664715.2 of Peromyscus leucopus. Taxonomy (NCBI): domain Eukaryota; kingdom Metazoa; phylum Chordata; class Mammalia; order Rodentia; family Cricetidae; genus Peromyscus; species Peromyscus leucopus. The sequence continues at coordinate 300,286 of NC_051084.1, read as the reverse complement.
TGATATGGCTGGGCAGAGAAAGGCGTATAAGGCAGGAGGAGACAGGAACTCGTGCTTTTTCAGGCTGAGGAGTTGGTGAGGTAAGAGCTGGTGGCTGTGGCTTGCTCTGCTTCTCCGATCTTTCAGCTTTCATCCCGATATCTGGCTCCAGGTTTTTATTAGAAGACCAATTAAAATTCCGGCAACGGACCTCTAGCACGGCATAAACCATGCACGGTGACACAGGCCTATGGTTCCGGCACTGAGGAGGTGGAGGCAGGAAAATTAGAAGTTCAAGGCTGTGCTC
>NC_051083.1:135477074-135514822 GCF_004664715.2 Peromyscus leucopus | reverse complement strand
GAAAAAAATTAGTTCAAATAGATTCCAAAAGAGCACCTACATGCTGAACATAGCAGGGTGGGCCAATCTCTCAGTGGCAAAGAACTGGTTTAGTTGCCAGTCACTGCCTACCAGAGGGCTCCCATCCCCAATCCTTGCCAACTCCTGCTCCCTGTCTGTTGGAGCCCACCAAGGTTTCCTAGTGGCTTTACCCAGCAGGACTGCATAAGAGGATGATTGGACCACAGGCCTGGGTTCCAGTGTTTGGAAGGGTCTACACTTGGCTGTATCTAGCAAGGGGAGTCTATTGCTCCTCCCCTTGGCATTGTTATAAAAAGTCCTTTTGAATAAAGTTCTGGGCTGGGAGATAAGGATCCAGGCCACCCGAGGCTATCCTGTTTTCTATTGTGTTCCTCTCCCCCTCTATATTTCTATTTATGTTTCTTATCCCTCACTCCTCAAGAGTCCCTGGGGTAAATAAATGTGGGAGCTGGTCTCCCACACCTGTCTGTTCAGCAAATATTTTCAAGGAAATTACTACAATAATTTGAAAATTGGAGCCCCAAGTACACAGTCAAGTGGTCATATGTTTTGATTTTGGTTGTGGGAATTGAACTCAGGGCTTACATGTGCTAGGCATGTACTCAACCACTGACCTATATCTCCAGGTCAAATCACTGTTTAAGTAGAAGCCACATGGCCTGCCAAAGTCATCAAAGGGATAGGTCCTGAGCATGGGTGCTTATGCTGAATGATAAGAGGTGCATTATAGTTCAGGCAGTCTTTAAAAGAGGGTGACACTTTCACAGGATGCTTCACACCTTTGGCCCATGACACTACATGCCCTACAACAGCAGAGAAAGACCCTGGTGTAGCTGAAGTTTTCCTGTGTCCGCCCAGCTCTGCAGCCACTCAGACCCAAGTAAACACACAGAGACTTATGTTGCTTACAAACTGTATGGCCGTGGCAGGCTTCTTGCTATCTAGTTCTTATATCTTAATTAACCCATTTCTATTAATCTATACATTGACATGTGGCTTGTGGCTTACCTGGCTTACCGGTACTTTACTCTTGCTTCCTAGGGCGGTGGCTAGCAGCGTCTCCTGACTCAGCCTTCCTGTTCCCAGAAATCTCCTCTCTGCTTATTTCTCCTATACTCTACTTCCTGCCTGGCTACTGGCCAATAAGCATTTTATTTATCAACCAAATCAGAGCAACACATTCACAGCATACAGAGCGATCGATATCCACAGCATCGTGGAGTTATATTGCTGTGTGCTGAGGGGTCTCCACTCCCATGGCTTTCACACACCTTTCGCCTATATTACTGCATATGTCTTATACCTGGTCTTTCTGCTTCCTCAGAACTCACATGCTACTATTCCTCTATTCCACTGACATCAGAGTGACCATTCTGGAAACTAGACATAATAGGTGTCTATTTATAGCCCTCTGCAGACAGTCTTTCTAGGGTGCAGTTAAGTTTCTTAACTGGTATTCTAGATCTTTCCTGACCAGGGCCATACTTACTTAATGGTCTAGCCTCATCTTTCATCCTGTCCCATAGATCCCATTCTCCTGGAAATCTGTTTCACTATTCCTTGTGAATGGTGCTATTGTATCCCTATATTACTTACCCCAAAATATTCAACGTCTGAGCACCTACTCTTTCTTTTTCATTTAAAAACAATTACTTAATATATTCCAGAGAACCAGCTCAGAGGATAGATATAATTTAAGTTATTTAAATTGATTGCTGGATAATATACAATGGGAAACTAAAAAGTATACTTAGCAAGTGGAAAACTGGATAGTGTATCTAATTCTAGCAATTCAAAGGAAACTCTCCAACCTGTAGCCATCCCACTGGGCCAGCAGGGAAGCACTTTGTGGTAAGAAGCACCTAGTCTTATAAACAAACTCCCCAGGAATTGTATAATGTCTAGACCCTCAAAATTACATGTATGCACGAAAAAATTGATAACAATGACAAAAATGCATAAACAAATAGATGAACTGTGGAAATAAACACAAAAACATGAACTCAGCCATATTATGTAAAAGATATACAGTTTTCTCTTTGCATAAATTGCTAATATGGCTATAACACAAATTTTTATATAAATACAAGAGACAAAAAGCAATAATGTTAAAAAAAAAAACTAATAGCAACTGGGCTAGTTCAGTAGGTGCAAGTGCTTGGTGTGCAAGTGTAAGGATCTGAGCTCTGATCCCCAGCACCCACAAAAAAACCTGAACTTGGCTGTTGTCCGTTGCAATTCCAGCATGGGGAAAGGCAGGAGCCCCAGGAGTACCAGAAGCAGGAAGATTTCAGTGCTTCTTGGCAGCTGCCTCCCTAAAAAACAGTGAGCTCCAAGTTCAGTGAGAAACACTGTATTAAATGAATAAGGTACAACCAAAGCCCTCCTCTGACCTATGTGTGGTGTACAGATACATGCATACACTACACATGTGAATATAGTACACATAAATAATAATAATATAATAATTATAATAATTATAATAATAATTATAATTATTAATATTAATAAACCTAGCAAGGGACAATCTCGGGCAATCTTTGGTACTTGGAATTGCCACCTGTTCTACTGTCAACCCAGAAATACATCTTAGATAACGGAGCTTCTGAGAGTTCTAGTGGTACTAGCTTTGTTTGAGGCTGACTCTTGAGTCCAAGCATTGCTACAGGGCCAAAGGGAAGAAAGTATGCTAGAGTTGAAACAGCCTAGTAACCCACAAGCAGACAGCTGTTCTGAGTTCCTATCTTTCCAAAAGACAATATAAGGAAAAGCAAACAAACCTGTCCATGGGTGAGTAGAAGACTGAACTTGGTGTCACAGACTAGATAGAGCAGCTAATGTGGTGTATTACATAGGTCAATTTTTTACACTGGATTTCAAATTCAAATGAAAACACTGTTTTCATAGAACGTTAGTAAACACTGAATAGATGTGTGCACTGGCTAGTGCAGATTATGCCTTGGAAACCTAGTTACTTTCATATCTACAAAAGAACTGATTGCGTTTAATCCCTTATTCTCTCAAACTCTGTGTCTTCAGTGCATGAGTTTGTTATGCTAAGAGAATTATGTTAAGAGAAACAAGACTGCATTATAGAAAAACAAGCCTCATTTAGACCTCAAGGTCTCTTAAATTCCTTGTAACAATTGGTACCTCCAACACAGGCAATCAACATTGAGGAAATCTTTCCAGAAGGTGTCAATGACATACAGAAGTCACCTGTGTCTCCAAAAACCAGGAACAGTTTGAAGAGCTGCAGTGACCATAAAAATTTGTGTTGGCAGAGAATCTGTAGTTTTGTAACAAAATAAAATAGGAAACTATCAGAGCAACACAGGGGAGAGTACAAAGTCCACCCTGTAGTAATTCTGCCCTGCCTGTGCAACTGCAACTGCAGAAGGCTGTAACCACCACTTGAGACAGAGAGCCTCAGAAAACCATCAAGTGTTCTCAGTGAGAGCCATTTTAAAGAAAGCGGGGGATTAATTTAAAAAGCTCAGTGGACAGTGTCAAGGCACTGGCAGAGTGAACTCAGGCCCCAGAAAAACTCTCTCCTCATCACGTCAGAGTAGCTGCAAGAAGCTATTTCTTTTATTTTTAAAGTTTTATGTGTATGGAATGTTCTACCTGCATGTATGCCTGTGTATTAAATGTGTGCAGTGCCCTAGGAGACCAGAAGAAGGCATTGATCCCCTGGACTGAAGTTACATGTGGGTGTGAGCTGCTATGTGGCTGCTGAGAACTGAACCTGGCTCCTCTGTGAGAGCAGCCAGGCCTCCTAACCACTGAGCCATCTCTGCACTCCCAAGAGGCTAATTTTGAAAGACCCCTGATGAGTTAGTTGGTGGCTTCAAGACATAGAGGAAAAAGATCCTTACTACAGCACACACTCTTGGAACCCACAGTACTGTCAACAGTACTAAATGCTCTATCCTAGCCTCCAGAGCACCTCCAGACTGGGAGTGGAAGTGTATTTGAGTTGGAACCACATGGTATTCAGGAAAGTACAAATGTGGTCTGAACAGAAGCATGAAGTGAAATCCACACACAGGCTGCAAGCATGTGCCCCTAAACTTTGGAAGGATTGCCTAGTAGTGTGAGCAGCATTCATAGCCCAAGCTATGAAGTATTCCAGAGATGTGATCCAAATCTTTCTAGGCTTCACAAAGGACCTCCCTGCAACATGACCAACCCTATTCATGAAAGAACCAGCATCTGCCACCAGACCTGCAAAAAAGCCATCCAGTAGCCTGAATGACACCTGCCATCCAGGAAAGGACCTCCTAGAACCCTGTCTCATTTTTTAATCCTAGAATTCCCTATACTTAAGTCCAGAGGGCAACAACTATGCAATGGAAGTTTTGCTGGGTCTGTTTGCGTGTATGTGTGTGTGTGTGTGTGTGTGTGTGTGTGTGTGTGTGTGTGTGTGTTTGCATGGTGCATGCATGTGGGCTCTCCTGTGTCATGTTCACTTTTATGTAGGGGTGACAGCACGTGTTTGTGAAGAGTTGAGTGGAGGCCAAAGGTCAGCCTCAGGTATCATTCCTCAGGAGCTTTCTACATCATTTTCTCAAACAGATCTCTCATTGGCCCTAAAATTCAATGAGAACACAAGGCTAGCTGGCCAGGGAGATCCAGGAACCCACTTGTCTTTGCTTTTTCAAAGCTGGAATCAAAAGTGAAAGCCACCCTGTCTAGCTTTTCACATGGGTGCTGGAGATCAAACTCAAATCCTTATGCTTCAGGCCAAGCGCTTTACACACTGAGGTAAGCACCTCACCCTGGCATGTGAATTACTAATAACCTTTGCTGGTTGAAGACTGATTTATATTTCTTAATCTGAAAGTTAGCATAAAACCACTGGAACTAGACATTTCTTGTCCTGAGACAACGTTAAAAGACTAAACAGTGTTGTCGAGTATTATTTTAAGATGTTGTTACATTTTTTTATGCCATGGAACATTTGTTTAATGATGCAAAGATGTGTTGCATTCCTTTATGTTGCATTTGCTTAACTCTGTGAGGCTGTGTTACTGTGCCTGTCTAAAACACCTGATGGTCTAATAAGGAGCTGAACAGCCGCCAATAGCGAGGCAGGAGAAAGGATAGGCAGGGCTGCCAGGCAGAGAGAATATACAGAAGGAGAAATCTGGGAAGAGAAGATCAAGGATGAGAAAAGGAGGAGAGGAGGACATCAGGGCCAGGCACCCAGCTACACAGCAAGCCGCAGACTATGAAGTAAAGAAAGGTATAGAGAAATAGAGAAAGTTAAAAGCCAGAGGCAAAAGATAGATGGGATAATTTAAGAAAAGCTAGCTAGAAACAAGCCACGCTGAGGCCAGGATTTATTAAGTAATAATAAGACTTCGTGTGATTTTATTATTTAGGACCTAGGTGGCGGGCTCCCCAAGAATTAAGAGTAAAAAAACAACCAACTACGAAACAGTCTTCTTCCTGGTTTCCTTTTACCCACTGAAAGGATTAACAAGGACCAAAGAGCCACAAGTATTTCCTTGTGGTATCTGTACATGTCTGAACAGTCTGCACCCATGACCACACCATGGGAAACAAGCTCTTGAGGAATCTGTTAGCTATATTTGAGCTAACTGATTAGGAAATAGTGGGCTTCCCATCCCCTCAATTTTATGCATTGGCATGGCTCAGCAAGTTAGATCTTTAAAACCTTTCCAGTGTCAAGCAATGGAATTTTGGAGGAATTCCTGAGGTTCACAAATGGCTGTTCACTTAAGGAATGTGGGAACTGGCATTCTGCTAGACTTCTAAATTAAAGAACAACAAAAGCCAAGTCAGTGAATGTCCTGTTTCCTCTACAACCTTTAGGCTTACTCTAATTACCATTTCCAAAGGAGCAGCCTCATCGTAAAATTTGCTCTGCTTCTCAACATCTACAATAAGTTCCAGTAAGGCTGACAGCTAAAAGTGTAGACACCAACTTGAGGCCACTATGTTCAATGAAAGGGGCAAGACATGAAAGAACAAATAATTGAAGATGCAACCCAGAGGTCCTATGGTACAACCTGCCCCCCCCAGCCCCCGGCCATGGAGACAGAAATAGATAGATGACTACTGGGAGGTTCATGTCTAGAGGAGAAAGAGCTCCAGTCTGGGGAAAAGAAGGAAAAAAATTCCATAGATGAAGGATGATATTGTTTGCAATGACATTGTGAATGCCCTAGGTGCTGATGAACTATACATTTAACTTGCTAAGAAAGTACAACTTTGTTTATATAATTCATTACAACAAAATCCTTTCAGGGGCTGGAGAGATGGCTCAGTACTTAAGAGGACTGGTTACTGTTTCAGAGGACTGACAGTACCCACATGGAGGCTCACAATCTTCTGTAACTCCAGTTCCAGTGGATCAGACACCACTTCCTTTCTGTTCCTGATCCTTTACTCTTTCTTGCCTCTAACATGGAATGCTCCTGCCCATCATCTCCAAATCTACACATGCAGCCTACATTTCTCCTTCTTTTCCCTATGCCACTTTCTGCTCAAAATTCTTGGGGGTGAATGGAAAGCATCTCACAGTTTCCTATTATTTCACAAATTCATGCTCACAGTTTTTTCTCTTTCTCTTCCCTCACAATGAACACACACACACACACACACACACACAGAGAGAGAGAGAGAGAGAAGAGAGAGAGAGAGAGAGAGAGAGAGAGAGAGAGAGAGAGAGAAAACCTCTGATGCCTGGGGCTGGGTCAGGATCTCACCTTTAGTCTATCAGAAAAGATTTGGGCACAGTATGTCTCAAAAATATGAAACATGATCAAATGGTAGCAGACAATCCAGGTCAGAAGAAGGCAACATCTTACCTCTCTAAGTAAGAATTTCTTACTCTTTTTCTCTGAGTAAGGAAAGAATTCCAGCTGACCTCCGAACAGACTGTCAGGAGCCCATCAGTCTTGTCCTCTTCCTCTGGGTCATCCATTGAGAAGTTCAGAGTCTTTGAAGGAATTTCTGAGTGGGGGCCAGGAAAGCAGAGACCCTGAGTGACTCTGGCTCTTCCTGCAGCAAGCATACAAGCACATACAACAAAAAATGCCCACACTGATTGGGTAGTCCCATTAGGTGAAGCAGCACCATCATCTGAGTATCCTCTTCAAGGGCACCAGAATCCAAAATGAGACTAAAGACTCAGCAGTGCATTGGGTAAATGTAAGCCAAAATCAAAGGAGTAATCGAGAGGAAAGGAGGCAGAAACCCTGGCCCAAGGTTACATCTGAACTACTCCATACCAAGCTCTACACTAGAAGTGCTCCACAGAACACTGTGGAGCTATGCAGCACAGTGAGGCTACCAGTAAGCCAAGCATGGCTCTAAGGTACTGGACACTCGGCCAGTCTGTGTTGAGATGTGCTATTCAGGCCAGATACATACCAACTTCAAAGAGGTAGTGCGAAAACTTGAACAAAAAACTGTTCTTGATAACATTTTGTATTGATCACATGTTGAAATAAAACATTTGGATTTCTTAGGTAAAATAAAACACATTTTTAATTCGTTTCATCAGTTTGTTTTGACGTGATAGAAAATCTGTTAGATTTCAAAAGCTAATTCCCTCCTGGTCGACCCCAACCTGAGAGCTGATTAGCTTTTGTGTGTTATCTTAAAGTTTCCCTACCTTCCCATCTGAGGAGTGGTCTCGCATCAAACCCTTGGTCCAGTAATGCTCCTGCACAGAGCTCTTTAGGATCAAAGGATTGGGAATTGCGTCGGGGATTTAGCTCAATGGCAAAATACTTGCCAAGCAACTGAGAAGACCTGAGTTCAAATCCCCAGAACTGACAGAAAGCCAGATGCTTAGAAGCATCACTGTTCTCCTCAGGCAAGATGGAAAAGAATCCTTAGAAACTGGTTCAGCAGGGAGAACAAGGAACAGATCCTGTCTCAGACAAGGAGGAAGGTGACTGCCACAGGAACTACACACACACACACACACACACACACACACACACACACACACACACACGCACACACACACACGCACGCACGCACGCACGCACGCACGCACGCACGCACTCACGCACGCACGCACGCACACACACACAGCACGCACGCAAGCACGCACACATGCATGTACACAATCTGCATGCGCGGATTGGGCCAACAGGCACTGGCTACAATCCTGGGATGCAGTCTGTGAGTCTCGGGGCCACACTCTGGTCTTCTTTATGCCATTCTTGGGCACCTAGGTCTGGTAGTCACTACGACAACCCAGACAAACAGCTCACCACTGTTTACACATCCTGCCTTGAGATCTGAGTTCTGAAGTTGTCCTGAACTCTGAGGGGTGATCCCCTAGGGTACAGACCCCTACCGCGTGAATGCTCCCCACACAATCCCCCTCCTCTCCCATCCATGACCAGAACACCAGCCACTTCCTCCATTGCCACCTTAGAGGGAGCCTTCCCTTGGACCCAGGAGTCGTATTTCCTAGCCTAGCCAGTGGCTCAGTTTCCTGCACAGCGGAAAAAGAACTGTTACTCACCCCTTTAAGGCCCATTAGGTGCTCCGGAGCGTTCTGGGAGCTGTAGTCCGCTGTCCAGGCGCAGGCCCAGATCTACCCATGATCCTCCCCCCTTAGGGCGTGGAGTTGCGCACTCTGGAGACAGTCTCCTTAACCAGAGATACTGCCAAGCTATTTTCGGCTGCTTGAGGAGCGACAGGAAGCCCACGGTATGAATGCTGGCTTTTTTTTTTTTTTTTTTTTTTTTTTAACTCACCACCTCTGTCCCCTACAAGTGATGTGTTCATGGATAGTAGAGGACAGAGTGAGGATACAGGATGTTAACTCCTGATTCAGCTCTGAGTTGGGTCAGGTACTCCCTGGTCCCAGAGTGGATCATCGGATCCAAATGGAAATAGTACCTGTCCTTGTAGAGTTTGACGATTACAAACCGATTACAAACCGAGTGAGGCCACTGGCTAGGATGAGAGTAACCTTTGATGCAGCAATATCTGGATTAAGCAGGTCTCGCCTCCACGGAACCTGACTCTCAGTTTCTGGGATAGGGACCAGCTGCACAGAACTCTACATTGCTTTAAGGACCATCATTAATAACACCAGTGGCCCACTATCCATGTCCCCAACCTCCTGAGTAATGCAACACAAACTCAAAGATGGGTAGCTTCTACTTTCCAGGTTGTTTTCAAACTGTGAAAGTCTCTCCACATTCATCACTGCCCCCATGCTGTACGTCCAGGGATCTATAAATGCGGTTCAGGAGCCTGCTGTGCAGACCAGTGGTACAATTTTTGCCAAGCATGTGAGAGAACCTGGATTCCAGCCCCACCACTATCAAAAGTGAGGGGCATGTGCCTCATGTGCAAATATGTTCTCAAATTTAGGGTTTCCAGTGAATGTAACTTTCCTGGAGTTTAATATTCTGATTCTACATGCTTGAAACCTGGCGGCTTCATCCTGTTGACTCCCAGTTCCTTCCACAGCTCCTGTTTCTCATCTTTCCAAAAGAAAAGCATACTCCTCACACACTGTGTAATATGTATCTTGAAGTACTTAAATGCATCAGCTCAGGACTTCAAAATCAAAAAGGCCTACCAGCAATGGGTTCTAGAGTCTTTCAAGATAAAACAAAGCATTTTTTAGAAGAAAATACATGTGAGGAAAGAAGGATAGAAATATAAATACACTGAAGCAAAATGTGGATGTGAAATTTCCAAAATAAGAAAGAGCTTAGTTCTGTGTTTTAAACAAGAGTATCAAGTTTCTTCTCTCTCTCTCTCTCTCTCTCTCTCTCTCTCTCTCTCTCTCTCTCTCTCTCTCTCAGACACACACACACACACACACACACACACACACACACACACGACACACCACCCATCACATCACATTACTCATTGATGGACTCTTGGATTGATTCCGTGGCTTGGTTATTGTGAATACTAGACAAGTGCACATGGGAACATGGCAATTTCAACATGGTGCTGATTGTATATGCTTTGCACATAGACTCAACAGAAGATTGCTGGGTCATATGATAGTTCTAGTTTTAACTATCTGAGGGATGTTTATACTAATTTTTTTGTAACATATGACATCCCCATAAGCAGTGAAAAATACCTTGGTTTTCTTCACAGCCTCTCCAGCACTTGCTATTTGCTGTGATTTATTTTATTTTATTTTTTAAATTTTCATATATTTTGATCATATTCTTCCCGTCCCCCCAACTCTTCCCAGATCCCTGCTTTCAAACTGTGAAAGTCTCTCCACATTCATCACTGCCCCCGTGGTGTACGCCCTTAAAAAGCAAAACAAAATCCAAACCCAAACAAAACAAAACAAGCATAAACAAAAACCAAGAAGTCTGTTTTGTTTTGGCCATTTACTCTTGAGCCTGGGGCCTGCCCTGCAGTGTGATTGATATACCCGCTGTCATTCCATTAATGAAAACTGATTTTCTTCTCCCAGCAATTATCAATTGCAAATAGCTTCTTGGTTAGGGGGTAAGACTTTGTGCACTCTTCACCATCTCCTAGGATTTTGTCTGGCTTGAATTTGTGCAGGTCTTTTGTATGCTGTCACAGTCCCTGTGAGTTCATATGTTCATCAGCTCTGCTCTGTTGTGTTTTTAATAGTAGTCATCCAACCCACCTAGGGTAGTCTCACATTGTGGTTTTGGTTTGCATTTCCTTAATGACTGGTGATGCTGAGCACATTTTCATACACTTGCTGGCTACACCATCTACTGAGTTCCTTTGCCCATTTTTAAATCAGAGGATTTGGGCGTTCTTGTTTGCTTCCTTGCTTTTTGCTACTGAGTTGTGTTAATTCATTGATATTTGAGATATTAAACCCCCACCCCCATGAGGTTTATAATTCACAAATGATTTTCTCCAATCCAAAGATGGTGGTTTGTTTGGTTGAATATTTCCTTTTGCTATACGTAACACATAGATTGAGGGAACCTTTTATGCTTTTGCTGCCTAACATTTTGATGTGATAACTAAAAAAATGCTCCAAGAACAATGTCAAGGTCAAAATTCTTTCTTCTACACATAGATGCATAGTTTCCTGAGTGCTGTTTGCTGAAAAGACTATACTTTCCCCAATTGTGGTATTTTGGGGCACCTTTCCCTGAAAATCACTTTTCTGTGGGTGTGTGGACTAGTTCCTTGTCTCCTTTTCCCATCCCATTGATACCCACCTTGATACCAATGCCATACTTTGTTTGTTTGTTTGTTTGTTTGTTTGAGATAGAGTCTCTCTGTGTAGCCCTGGCTGTCCTAGAACTCACCATGTAGACCAGCCTTGCCTTGAACTCAGAGATCCTCCTGCCTCAGCCTCCCAATGCTGCAATTAAAAGCATGCACCGCCATTCCTGGTCACTGCACTCTTTTGATCATTATATCTATGTAATATATTATGAAATCAGGAAGGCTGATGTCTCCAATTTTGGTTTTCTCTCTCAGGAGGGCTTTGGCTATTTAGGGCTTTTTTGTGACTCCACGGATTTTTTTTTTTTTTTTAGTTTTCTTTTTTCTATATTTTAGTGGGGAAAAAATGGCATTTGAGTTCTATGAGAATGCTTTCCTAACTGAAACACCTGACAGCCAGGAATATTGGGGCCAAGGGCCTTGCTTGCTGCCCTATAGCCTCACTTGAGCACATAACTGACTTACCCCGATCTCTTGTCATCTTGGAGTGCCTTTCCCCTGAAAGCAGGATAGCCACTGCCCCCACACACCCACCAGTGACTGGTCAGCCTATTCTTATTAACCCATGCACCCTGCCCACCTCCACACACACACAGCCCTTCATGTCCCTGCCCTGCACGTACACCAATCTTGCTCCAGCCCAGCCCAAGCCCAGCAAAAGCAGGATGTAACTGTAACATCCATTAAATTTATTGAACAGATACATTTACTGAAGCCATTGAGGTCAAGGGGATGACAGCACAGAAATTGCCCACAGCTGCTAGAGGCCACAGGTCCCATCTTGTCCCACTCTGCAATTCATGAGGAAGGACCTCATCTGCTTGCTACACTAAGGCTTACTTGCCTCAGCTTCTTCCTTTCCAGGGACCCCTGATATGCCTCTTTCCTGGATGATGGCATCTGGAAATGTTCTCTCTTTTGGGGGAACTCTCTAGAAGAATCTCCCATTGTGGAGTGATCCTGAATTATTCTGGCATAAGACAGTCACTGGACACTGGAAAGCACAGAAAGGAACATCTCACGAAACTGAAGAACTGGTGTCACAAGTAGCAGCAAGAGTAGAACATTAAATCTTGGTTGTCAGATCACACCCATCCTTAGTCCAGGTCTTCGTGCCCACCCCAGGTTGAAATCAGTCACAAGATGAGCATCAGCCAGTCCCTGATTGTCATCACCCATCCTTTTTGCTGGTTCCAAGGCCTTGGCTTGGGATCTCTGCGGAGGACCTTCTCAGGTAAGAACACACACATCTGTAGGGAACAAGCAGCAAGTGGCTGGCCTGCAAATATATCAAGAAAACTGACCAGGAATACACAACACGAGGCATAAGCAGAGCAAACGGGGCCTTGGCTCGCATGGAAATTCACAGCACAAGCTGGGACTATGGTGGTGGCTAGCTGGGTGGGTCAGGGCTTCCACCAATCTGGGATTGATACACTTTGCCTAGGATGTGATGGATGGGAGAGCTAGTATGAAAATGCATACTCACTGAATAGCTAGTCACTGTGAGTAAAACAGTTAAGGATGAGATTCCAAAGGCAGTGTCATAAGCTTGCCTGGGGATGCTGACTGGGTAGAAAAGCCAGGCTGTCAGGATCCTTTTAATAGACTCTTTCTCTCTAATATCTCCCAGGCCAGGGGGTATAGCAGCTATCTGCAGGCCCTCTCCTCTACTCTGGGGCTGACCCTTCAGTAGTACTTCTAAGCTGGTACAGGATGGGATCCTCTGCTTTATGTTCTCCTGCCTAGGCAAGGCTGCTGGGCACCCAGCCAGGCCCTCCTGGGCACTCTCTAGGAGTACTGCCCATCTGGGCTGGAGTGGGAGCCCCAGGGGGCTCATCGGGTCCTGCCTGGCTTGGGTCCACAGGGCCATGGTCTGGGTCATGGTCTTCTATCTCCTCCTCAACCTCGTCCTCTGCCTGCTCCTCCACCTCATCTTCCTCTTTCTCCACATTCTCATCTTCTGCCTTTGCATTGACTCTGCCATCAGCCCAGGCAGGAGCCAGATCACCAGCTTCATTCTCCACCTGGGCTTCCAGGTTGCTGACTAGTCTTGCCTCCCATTCCTCAGACTCCCTTATGAGCCCCAACAACTCCAGGAAAGTTGGAGATCTCCCGATCATTCTCAGCCTCCTCAGAGCTTCATCCAGAGGCTCATTCAGGTTAGCCCTGGTGAGCACCTGCCTCAGGCGGACATCATCAGTGGAGGTTCTCTCTAGAGCCCCCTTCTGGATGGCTTTCTGCAGCAGGACTTCTAGCCTCAACACAAAGGCAGAGAGCTGCTCATCTGACTGCTGTTGAGCAGTCAGACACTTCATTCGGATGGTGGCCTGAGATTCATTGTCTCCAAACACCCGGGTCAGGGCCTCTAGGCAGTCCTCTGCAGTCCTTGCTGGATTCTCTGCTAACAGCCCATGTACAAGGTAGAGGGCAGTCCCCCGCAAGCCCTCCAGCAGTCGTCTCCTCTTCTCCCTTTCTGGGACCCTTTGCCACACCTGAAACATGTCAGTGGTGTGGTCTAGCCAGGCCTCAAAGTATTCCTCCCCAGGGGCTGGCTGAACGCTCCCAGAAAACACACCCAACCTCTGGTACTGCAAGGTCTCCACCCAGGGCTGGATTGCCTGACTAACTGACTGGAGCCTGCATACTCTGTCCAGCTCCAGGCCCAGGGCTCCAGGTACACTATCCACCGTCTGCCCCTGTTGCTCCAAGAAGTGAAAAAAACGACCGAGAAGCTCTTCGGTGGAGCTACGGGGCACAAAGACCACGTTCCAGGGCCCCCGAGTGCCTAGGATTTCCCTTGGGACCAAAGCATAGTTGACTTCCCGGTCAAGCTCAACCAGGGCTGCAGTGGCATTATCCTCCTCACGAAATACTTTGCCCAGCACAGTAAAGTGGCCCATGGGCCACAGGGCAGCCTCCAGGGACTCTTGGAATTCAGCTTCACTGCAGTCCTCCGGGATGCCTAGGATAAGCAGGCCCCTACGAGCGCTGACACCCATCCACCTGCACCAGTCCTGTAGCATCTCCACCGCCATAACCTGAAATTTTGGCAAGGCTCACACTAGGAGCAGGAGACCGTTTCCCCAGAAGCAGGTCAGGTTGGGACAGGAGCCTAGGCTAGGACTCAGAGACCAGCCTAGGTCTCCACAGCCTGTAAACAAACACAGGGAGAGAGGAGGTTAATGTCCACCCCTCCCCCCCCCTTCCCATCCACTAGCCCTAGAGAAGAGGTTCTCAACCTGTGGGGCGCAACCCTTCAGGTGGAAAGACCTTTTCACGGAGGTCTCCCAAGACCACTGGCAAACACAGATATCTACATTACTATTCATAACAGTAGCAAAATTACAGGTGTGAAGTGGCAACGAAAATAATTTTATGGTTGAGGGTCACCACAACATGAGGAATTGTGTTAAAGGGCCATAGCATTAGGAATGCTGAGAACCACTGCCTTAGACAATGCTTCTGCATCCCACCCCATGCCTCAGGCACAGGCCTTCCCCAGCCCAGTATCTCCCTGCCGTCCAACTCCCACAGGCCTGCGGGTTGGGGCGGGGTTTGTCAGGGCCAGTAGTACCCTCCCAGGATTTGGTACCTCCTAGGAGCAGGATCCTTCCTCCTGCGGTCTCACAGCAAGGATTCCCGGGCTGCTCTCCAGGTTCTCTCGCCAGCCAGCTCCCTTGCTCTCTTTAGCCTTATAGTTGCGCACTCACGCAGAACAGTGTGGGCGCAAGCTTAACACTGCTCTCTGCAGTGCGGACTTGGGGCGGGGGTATGGTGGCGCTGGAGCACAGATCCCCCTACGTGCTCCGGGAGCAAGCCAGCCAGGCCATTGGTGCAGGAAAATCACAAGACAAGGCTGTCACCTAGCCCTTGGCAACCTGGGACCTCCGGTGATGTCAATGGGCCGGCCACTGGTGACGTCACCTGCTGCTGACCCCTCCCCCGTCGTACATCTATGCCACTGGCACAGGGAACACAGAGTGCTCAGGGGTCTCTCCACAGAAGGGCATCAGAAAGCTGCCGCGCCCCCTCCAGCTTTGTCTCCTGATCAAGGCCAGGGAGCAGGGACTCTGAGGCTCCCCTCCCCCCGTGAGTCCCTATCTGGACCTAGTCCAGTGACAGAGCTGGGCAAGCAACACCTGGTCTAGGTAGAGTCCCTGAAATAGATAGATACCACATGAGCGCACACACCCCATCCCACCACTCCCCACGGAGCATGCACCATCTGGGTGATGCCCATCCAGTGGAAGGGGCTGTAGGCATGCTCACTACCGTGGGGCATGCATGCTTTGCTGTCCTTGGTGCCTGTGACCAGCTCACAGGTGGGTGGTCCAGCATCAGGCAGGCCTTTCCTGCTCTGCCTGCTGTATATCCAGGTTCTTGAAAAGCTGCTTTTGAGATCTGAAGCCCAAACACTTGGACTTGTATCTTACTGGCTGTCTTTGGGCCAGTCCCTGCCCATTCTTGTTGCAGAAAAGTTTATAGTTTCTGGGAATTCTGCCTAAATTCATGTAGGAAGAAGCACTGTGATGGCAGTGAAGTGCTCAACATTTCTCTGCCCCCTGTGTCAATAGTCTTCCAGGCTCTGGGACACGACTCTCTTGGTGTTGAAGGTGGCATGGGTGGCCTAAATCCCAGAAGCCTCCCTATGTGTTTTACCATCAGTCAGTCCCTCCCCTGCCCTATATCTTCTGCTCATCCCCTCAGAGCTGTGCTACCCTGGCTCAAAACAGAGTTTCAATCCCTACCACTCTTATCACCCTGACTCTCTCCAATCACCAAGAGTCCAGAGATGCACAACATCTCTGCCAGTGAGAAGGCAAGCAGATTCACAGAAGGTCAGACCTCTACATATCCTTTCCTGCCCCCATTTTCTTTCTTTGGGCACCATACTCTGGCCACTTGACTTTCACTACTGGGAAAAGTTTCCCTAGTGGTGTCCGTCTCACTCATACTGCCTTGGCTTATTGTTGTGAGCTCTATTTAGGTTGTTGTCATGTTAGACTGTTTCAGACATTGCTGCCACTAGCATCCTACCTGCCTTCCTGAACCTCTGGCAGTGAGGAAGGCTCTAGGGTATACACCAGAAAGTGACCTTGCTGAGACTTGGGCTGTGTCCAAGTAGGCTTCCATTAATCCATTATCTGCTGTGAGTGGAGCAACCCATGTTCTCTCCAATTAGCAGTGTGGGAGCACTCATCTCTGTCCTACAACTCAAGCAGCCTTTCAGCCTTGACCATTGAACACCCCCAAAAGGGAGAATTACTACCTCATGCATCAACATGTGCTTGGCATTTCCTTAATAGGTTATTATATTGTGCATCCTCTTACAATTTCATCTTCCACTCCTGGTTCACCTTCTGTGTATCTCTTTTGCTCTTCCTCATGCCCAGCCCCATCCTACAGACAGGTCTTTAGCCCGTTTTCAGGAGAAAGTTTTTAGCATCAAAGCTGAAGGCACTCTCATTGTGTACATGCAACCATTGCCCAAAACAGGTTACATTCAACTTGACCTCACACTTGGTCTTCCGTTTGTCATGGGCAGTTCTCTTTCTTGCCCCTGTGATTCCTACTATGATTATCCACAGCCTGAAGGCAAGTGCTTTGGGGGGGGGGGAAGAATTGTAAGTCTTCTGTTACAACCCAACTCCCTCAATTGGTCTAAAGCATCTAATCCCTCCCTTACTCAACCTCCAGGGCCCAAACTGCCTGTTCTCATGCTGGCCAGTTACTGCTGTTAATATCTGATGTAAGAATTTCTGTCTACTGAAATTCCTTGTTTGACCTGTCATGGCTCACACAATAAATACCTTGTCTTCCTTCTTAGCTTGGGTGTAATTTTCCTGTTTTTTTCCCCACAGAAGGCATTCCCTTGGGAACATAAATAAGCTGGATGCTCTAGTGCTACCAGCTGGCCCAGTGGGCTTGCAAACAGATTATCAACACATTTCCCCTGTTTTTAGGCTTGTTTCTCCTTTCCCTCTTTCCCTCTCTTCCTTCTCCAAGTGAGGGCTTTCCTTCTTTATAGGCTCATTTTCCTCCCTCTACACTAGGGCATGGGTTGTGACACCTCAACTGTTTTTCCTTTGTCTCTTCTCTGTACCCAACGTCTCTATCTCTCAGCGGTTAGTAGCTTTTCTTTCTCTACCTTTCCTTTCTTGGCTTCTGGGACACCCCTTCCTGCATTTGAACTGACTTCCTGCCCCCTTTCCTGCCTTTCAGTTGAAGTTATCCTTCTACCTCCCCCTCCTTCTCTTCTTCCTATTTCTTTGTTGGACCTCAATATAATATAGTGTGGGTGGTCTCCTAGCTGCAGATCTTGGACATTCTTTCCAGAGATGTTCTATGCTGGCCATAATCCCTTCTCCAGCTCTGCCCATGTGTGTCAGACTGTCCATTTGGGTGCCCCTCAGGCTTTAATAATTCAGATATTTCAACTAGGGTGCTTCAAACACCTTTGCATACCTGCTCTTTCCCTGGGCTTCCCCCATCTATACAAATGGCTCGGCCTTCTCTCAGGTTATTTGAGCAAAGGCTGCAGGAAACTTCCTCTCCTTTCCTTTGTTTCTCACCTCCAAATCTCTCCCACCACCAGACACTATCAACTATGGCCAGGGACTGCAATTCTTTTCCGTAGTTCCTAGCTTGGTGTCCTACTCTTCGTGCCTGTACTCTGATCCCTCTATCTTCCTTTATCCATATTAGTAGCAATTATTCACATGTCATCACCAGATAAATGATGGAAAGGTCTCTGTTTTTAAGCATTAAGTAATCCCTCCTGGAAAGCAAGCAGGTGCCCTTACCAAAAGGAGCCTTGCAAGATCACGTTGTCTAGGATGGCAAGTGAGTCTGTCTTCTAGGTTGTAAGAGCCAATAGTAAACAGATGCGCATGCACACACACACACACACACACACACACACACACACACACACACACAGAAAGAGAGAGTGAGGAGACTCTGTGGGGAATGAAGACACCAGAGAGATAAGATGATGATACAATTTAGCTAGCTTCAAGCTCACTGGGAATCAGTGATGGATTGAGCTTGCCTTGAAGACCATCTGGATAGATTCTCAAACTAAGCAGGAGTGAGTGACCCAACACCCAAAACTGTAAGAGGTAAATTTATACTTTTAGTGTAAGTTAATCTGTCTTAGGTATTTTGTTACAGCAGCACAAATGGATGTGGCAGCCTGATTGTCCAGCCTGGAGTCATGGACATGTAACCCAAGGGCCCTTGTTCCTTCTAGCTCAGCTTACCAGCCTACATGGTCTGCCTGGCTTGCCCTTTTGGCTCGTGGGGTTGAGTGGTACTTCAGGAGTCAGCCAACATTCATGAACAAGGCAACATCTTGCAAGAAAGAGGTGTTTACCCAAACGCATGGGCTTCTGTGCCAGTCATCTGATGGAGACTCCATGGTCCTGGATTCCTGGGTGCTGTGGATTCAATTTCCCACAAATCCACACTCTTAAGAGGAAGTTTCTGGCTCTTATTACCTCAGAATGTGACCTTATTGGGGGATAGGGTTGCTGAACACTTAGTTTAATTTAGGTGAGGTCATACTGGAAGAAGGTGGATACCAGAACCGATGTGAATGTTGGTCTTGACATCTCCCAGCAGAAGAGGAAGCTGTTGACCCAGAATAAGGACTGGAGTCCCCCATATGTGATGGGAATGCACATCTTGCTGCTGCTTCAAAGGAAGCTGCAGACCCAAGGTAGGGACCAGATCTGACCCAGGGCAAGACCCATAGGACAGATTCTACAACACACAGAAGAAAGACTAGACATAGAGACTCTGGCCTAAATATCAGTGTCACAGAGGAAAACCACGCCTCAATATTACTATGAATTAGTCCTCTTCTGAACATTGTAAACACCACCACTGAAAGAAGAAAGGCAATGTGAATTAAAAAATAAAAAAGAGAAACTCGGCCAACAAACCAACTCCAGATGCACAAGCCCAGCACAAAAACAAATCAACACAAAAATACCAAGATAACATACTTTCTCCAAAAATTACTGATCTCGTAGTAACGAGTCTCAGTAAGAACAATTTGTAAGAACTTATAGACAAAGAATTCAGAAGAATGATTTTAACTATATTAAAATAACTCAAAGAAACCATTAATGTACTCCAAGAGAAAGACACAAAGCTGAATGCAATCAGGAAGTCAATCAAAGATATGAAAATAGATTTCAGCAAAGAGATATTAGTGCTGAAGACAAACCAAACTGAAATGATACTGAAAATGAAAACTCAATTAGATGAATTAATAGCTTGGTGGAAAGCCTCATCAATGAATGAGACATGAGGAAAAAGAGTATCAAGCTAAAGGACAAGGTAGAGGAATTAGATCATTCCTTAGTAGAACATGTAAGAATTATGAAACACCATGAAAGGAGTAAATCTTCAAATTAAGGGCATTCTGCACCAAAGCAATAGAAAATATTTTCAATAAAATCATAAAAGAAAATTTCTAAAATCTAGAAAAAGAGATACACATCTTGTAGGTACACAAGAAACCTACAGAACATCAAATAGACAAGAAAAGAAAAGAACCCCCTATTGTATGTTATGGTAAAAACACTAAAATCACAGACAAAAGAAAGGGTATGAAAGAAAGAATAATAAAGTCATTTATAGGGTCAGGCCCATCAGAATAACATCTGATTATTTAAAAGAAATATTTAAGACCAGAAGATCCTGCACAGATGTATTACAAGCTCTACAAGACCAAGACCACAACTGCCAAACCTATTATACTCAGCAAAATTATCTATCAAAATAAAGGGAAAATTATTTTTTTTTCATGATAAAAAGAGACGAAAGGAACGTGTGGACACTAAACCAGCTCTACAGAAGATACTGAAAGGAATATTCTCATCAGAAATAAAGGATAAATACATCAAAGAGGCCACTGTTGGAGCATAAATAATAACAGGACAGTCAATATATTTATGTCAAAGTAAACAACACAAATATACAAAATGAAGGAATTAACACATAATTCCTTTAAAAAACAACTCTCTATATTAATAGTCTCAGTTCCCCATGAAAAAGATGCAGACGAATATATATTGAATTGGAAAATAGGAGCCATTATTTTGTTGCCTCTGAAAAATACAGGTATGGCTATTTTAATATAACACAAAATAAAATTCTATCCCAGAAGAGGAGAGATAAAGAAGATTCCTTCATTCTCATCAATGGAACAATAAGTTGAGAGGAAAACACAAACCTAAAAATATATGCACCAAATACAGGTACACACGATTTGATGGAAAAATGTAAACCCACAGTTAAAAGCCACTACACTGATAGTGGGTGATTTCAAAACCCAGGCCCACCAATAGAGAGGTCATCGGATTAAAAATAAACAGAGGAAAACTGAAAATAAATAACATTATTAATTAGAAGGACATGAAAGAATATTCCACCTGAAGGGTAAGAATACACACTGCACCTGATGGACATTTGGCAAAAGTGAACACACATTAAGACAGAGAGAGGGTAAACCTAAAGGAACCATAAACATAGATAGAGTGTCCTATATTCTAAATGAACATAACAGAACAAAACAAAATATCAATACCAAAAGAAACTACATTTTACAGAACTCAGAGATTCAGGCAAGAACAATAGGAGAGTGGACTCAGGTGCCTATAAGGTTGTACTTGAGAGTGCACATAGGTACCAATTCAGTTCCCTGTCACCAAAATATGTCATGGACTGTGATTCAAGACAGGGAAAACAGGAGCTTCTGAGAGATATGGCAGGGCTGTCTCTCATCCGTGTATACCCCAGGTGTCAGTGACTCCAAGGAATGTTAGGTCCCCCCCTTTCCTGCAAGCAGCACAAGTCTCTGATCTCTGAAATGTGAGAAAAGCTGGGATACTGATGTTTGCTGCAGAGAGTCAGCCCACGAGGTTGGCAAATCTTTCTCATTAAGAGTATGAAGTCTCTGGGGAGCAGAGGATGGCTGAGAATGTAAAGTGCTTTCTGCATGAGGTGACACCCTGAGTTCATTACCCAGTACTCATTTTTTTTTTTAAAAAAAAAAAAAAAGGTATATGGACAGGTATGTTTAATCTCAGCACCAGGGAGAGAGAGACAGGAGGATCAAAAAAACCTGTCTGGCCAGTCATTCTAGCACAATCAGTGAGCAAGCTACAGGTCCAGAGATCCTGTTTCAAAAATTAGAGAGGGAATAACTGAAGAAGACACCAGATTCTGACCTATCACACACACACACACACACACACACAGAGAGAGAGAGAGGGGGGGGTGGAGGGAGACAGAGACGACAGAGACAGAGAGAGAGAATGTGTGTAAGTTCTTTGAGATCAGGCTATCTCCAAGGTCACAACATTTCCAACCCCTTCTTTGGCTTCAAAGCACAGCTCAAAGCACACATCTGTTCCTCTCCTTCAACGTGAGTGAGCAAGAATGAGGTAATGGAGAAAACAGTGGAATCCGGCCCCATCCATAGCACCCTAGAGAGGACAGGGAGAGAGACACAGTGTCATCAGGGACCTGGTGTGCTGTCTGGGTGCGTGGGGTCCGTGCAGAGAGTGCAAGGCTGTGCATAGCTAGCTAATACTCCACCCATGGCTGGTGACGTTCCAGAGAGGCGCCCCCACCGCGCCTGGGGCACAGGCTAAAGAGGGCTAGGCCTGGCCTGAAGCTTACAGGAATTGTCGAGCCGATGTGGACATCTGCACCGTCAAGCACGGACATGAACCTTTATTTCGAGGGTGTGGGTGGGTGGGTGGGAGGGGAGAAACGTGTGTGCAGTGAGGAGCTTTCACAGTGGCCATAGCAAAGCCCAGAGTCTCCCAGATGGTCCTCTTTTGGAGGTGGAGCTGCGGGGGTGATGGCTGAAAGGAGGAAGCTCCCTTCTAAGGAGTGGGTGCAGAGGGGTTCCTGGCAGCCCGAATCCTGGATGCTGACCTCATCCGGGCAGCCTTTAGGATGGTCTTGTCAAAGAGCTCTTTTTCACGGTAGTGCACGGGTGGGCCACGCAGGTACTTCTCTTCTGCCTCCTTGTAGCTAAGCTCATCCAGGGCAGCGATGGAGCAGATGATTGCTTCTGGAAGAAGAACCTCCATGGTAAACCGGACTCTGTCTCCTCTTGCCAGAGAGAGCAGGGCCTCATCCGCTTCCTTGGATATTTCTTGCAAGTGTCTGGCCACGAGATGCAACTGGTCCTCATCCTCCAGGTAGGTCTCAATGCAGAAGACTTCCCTCTTTGATTTCCAAAGGTCGTCCAGCCACCTGGACGGTTTCCTGCCCTTCACAATGTCCAGCAGGTGCTGGTCGGCCCCCTTTCTCTTCACGATGAAGTCTACTAGCTTCTGGTTGGCTCTGTCCCAAGCGGCCCTCATGCGGTCAGGCAAGAGTTTCTTGCGGGGCCCCTTCGCACCCAGGGCTGTCTCCTCCTCCCAATCTTCCAAGTCGGCATAGCTCACCTTGGGGAAATCAATGTGCAGGTCGCCCTCTTGGATGGCTCTCCTTAGCGGATAACTGGCTTGGGAGGTGTAGTAGTCCATAAAGGAGCCCAGGAAGGAGCCACAGGCAAGGTCTTCTTTGTAGTGGTCGATCACTGAGAGGCACCAGTTGATGCCCTGGCTGTACACTCTGCTGGCTCTCCGCAGGAGCGATAATTTTGCTCCACAGTCCAGGTGCTTCAGCTTGCGGAGAGGGACTCTGACACCCCTGTGCTCAAACTGCATGTTGCCCTCGATCAACAGCACCCTCGCCATCTTGTCGTTTTTGCTGACACTCTTGACCACCGCCGGCCAGAAAGGAAGGTCCTGGAATTTGAACCAGACCAGCATGCCTCGTTCGATGGTACTCGGCTCTTGAGCAGAAGCCACGTTGGTGGCTTGGCGGTCTTCTTGAACTCCAGCCGCTCTCCTCTTGACCCCGGTGTTAGTTGCTTTTGAGTGCACCTTAGTTTCCAATTCTGGGAGCCCGCATTGTGCACACAGCACATGGATCTTCCTTTTCCGGGTAGCAATGCGGAGAGATCTTCGTAGCCTCGGGATTGGAGGCATGCAGGCTGCCGATGCTCCCCTTGAGTCTGGTTTCGGGGTCCCCGGCCGGGGTCCTCCTCGTTCTCTGGGAGGGTGGTCTTCCTTTGGGCTCCAATAGCCCGGATCTCTAGGCTGCCGCACCGTACTTGTTGTTTGAGAGCTCTGGGCAAGGTAGAGACCTGCCTCGGTGGCCCAGAGGCAGCCTGCTGCTCATTTCTATCCCGGGCACCCTCCCTGGAGGCCGGGGCGCTCAAAGACCTGAGCTTGGATGTGCTCAGCTTTCTCTTGCTGGGATTATCACCAGCATTTCCTGCTGGTGTCTTGCAGGAGGCTGGCCACACTCTGGTGCGTCTTAGCATGTTTCCTTGCATTTCAAAGTGAGCGTGCCCAACAGCACTGTGCGCCCGGGCTTTCCCCCCTTGCACTGCAGGCATATTCGGTGAGCCCATCAACACAGATCTCGGGCGGCCCCGCTTCCCAGGACTCCTGTGGGAGAGCCCTTGGCCTTTCTGGTTGCGCCCTTGGAGGTGCAGGCGCTGGCGTGGGCTGGAGCTGGCCTGCTCTTTCGGAACCTTTGGCGCCGCTGTGCTGGTTCTTCTGCCACCTGCCCTTCCTCCTTGATACAAACAGGTTCCCTCTCCCAGAACATCCAATGCCACCTTGAGGGCTTTTCTGTATGCCCTGGTCTGCCTTGGCGAGCTTTGGCCCTGTGACTCCTTTCCTGCCAAGGAGGCGATGGTTACGGTTTCAGACTTGGTTAGGGGCCTCGCCTCTGTGCTCCTTACTCTCGTCTTCTCACCCACAGGCAGGATTTGGACCTCCAGGAAAGATGCCCCTCTCCTCTTACTATGGGCTGAAGTCCCGGGTCTGGACAACACCCTTGCAGGCCACAGCTGGCCCTTCCAGCCACAGAGCACATACTCTGCAGAGTCCATGGTGCTGTGCTGATCAGGACAGGGTGACTGGCTCCCTTGATTGTGGTGGGCACTGTGACTGCTGGTCGTCTCCGGCTTGGCTCCCCTGCCTGCGGTGCTATCCTCCCTCCAGAATCTGGTAGACAAGCTTGAACTGATGTCCTTGCTCAGAGTGATGTGGGCGTATCCTGTAGTGTGCGAGAGGGAAGCAGAGCTGCGTTAGGAAGGAATTAGCCTTTAGTGGACACAGAAGCAACAGCTCAATGAGGTGAGGAGAGAGAAAGCAAGGGGGTGCACAAAGTCTGTTCTACAGAGCTGAGGGTGCATCCGGGAGAAGATGTGGAAGGATCCAGAGCAGATGTGTAACACACGGTTCCCCACCTGGGGCTGAGGTGGTGAACTTCCTCCTGGAGAGGTGAGTTTCTTTACATGGCTTGTGTATTTTCTTGCCCATCCAGTACCTTGGGGCTCCCTGGGGTTCCCTGGGGGTGGGGGGAGCCTCATTGTTCTCTTTCCTAGGGAGCTAATCCCACTCTGCCCCACCCCAGGAAGCCTGTGGACACCTAGTGCACCCGTGCCTTCCACACCAGTGTGATACCAGGTTGAAGAGCAAGGGGGTAGGGAAATCTTCACGGTGATTTGCATAACATGGCAAGTAAGGATGGTTGAGGTCACTGTCATAGCTTCTGGCGTCCCTCCCCCTCCCCCAGCCCCCCATATTTTGGTTCAGATCTCTTGTTCCCAACTCTGTCCTGGACCTCGCTATGGGATCAAGTGTCCACATGGCACAAAGGAGAGCCCCCAAAAGAAAGCACTTCGTTGTGGAGAAATGCTTAGTAATTGGCAAGCTCAGTAGTGTCAGATGGAGAGCAACAGGGTAAGTGTCTCTGTTGGAATTGCCCACCCTCCTGCTGCAACCTCAAGTCTGTAGACCCTGCCACACCCATATCTGCTGGTGATAGGCACTGTTCTACCAATAGACCCCAGGCCACAGAACTCTCCTGCCCACAACCTCTGTGCCCTAACGTTAATCCACAAAGTCTTAGACAGACAGGAAATCAAAGCAGTTAGCTTGATGACCTTGTATGGCCACTTGCCCATCCCTAAGTCCAGAAGGCATGCTTTGAATCGGAAGTGGTGTCCAGTCTCATCTGTAGGGCAGCACTCCTGTTCATGTTCCTCCATGCTCTGCCTCTCCACACAGTCCCTCCCCTTGTGCTTCTCAGTGGAATCTCATCCCTTTCTTCTCACTGTGAGTAGGTGTGTATCAGGGTCTCTTCCTTTCCTGACTGCTCTTGCCTTTTGGGGCCGTGGTTTCCTGTCAGCAGTGTGCATGTCGTGCATGTGTGCGTGCGTGCGTGCGTGCGTGCCTGCATGCGTGCGGGAAAACAAATCCCACATCTGTCTGATCCTCAAAAGAGGCCCACTGTGCTTGCCGAGAAGGACCACACACTTTAAAGGACCACAACACAGTAGAACCATGAAGGGCTGACATGCCACAGCTGCTCACCTCTCATGCGAGGATGCAGGTGCTTTCTGTCATTGCCTGGGTGCCACCAGGCACAGTGAGGTAGAACACTGTGGACTCAGGGCTCCTAACACAGCTTCCGAAGGACACTGCTGTTCTTTGGGGCTCCCGTTACCCCACGTCCCTTCTGTGAGTGTGGGCACACTGAGCTCTCTTAGGGACTCCAGTCCTTATCCATAGCAATTCCCAACCATACAGAAATACGGGAGGCAGATGATATTCACGTCATTCCCTCGGTCCTCCCCCTCCCACCCTCTCTGTATCCATAAACACCTGGTGTTACATTCTGGCTCCCTAGTCACTGCGCAATGTGCGGTGGCCCTTCTGCCCTCTTCCCATTCAAGTCTTACTGACTTTGAATCTGATTTCACAGTGTGTAAAGTGACTATCTACATAAAGAAGCCTAGGTCTGTCCCAGGCCACACCTGCTGGGTGATGCAATAGTAAATGTGTACTGTGGAAGTCTGGGGCCCAATTTAGGGATCACCCGCAGTAATCTTTCCTCTGAGGAATCTGTGTGATCTCACAGGGTTGGCCTTCTCTGATCCAACCCCTCTGGAGTCCTGGGCCACAGCTCTCTCTGGAGGACACAGAGGAAAACATAGGTGCCTCAGTTACTTCAGGCTGCCTTCTGCTGGACCTTCCTAGCACATGCCCTCCAGCAAGGCTGAATGAGCACCATCAAGCCCCAATGTGCCCCCATGTCCAGGCACCACACCTTGGGCACAAGAGAGCCCACCCCTCACTCAGTGCCCTTAGCAACCACGGATGCCCGAGTTACGCTTATAGAACGCAAGCTTTTGACCCCAGGCAGGCCTTGCACGAGCTTCTGCTTCCCTCAAGCATGATGTTCTCAGCCTCACACACTTCCTGGGTTAGAAAATATACCTGGGAATACCAAGTATGTGTTCCAGCCCACAAACCAGGACATCCACGCAACATCTGTAACTCAGTCATAAAGAGAAACGTTTGCACTCAGATCAGGCCACACTCTCCACAGTGTGTGTATTCCATCTGTGCATGCCTATTGCTCCAGGGCATAGAAAAGTCCTTACATTTTCTATAGCCTGCTTAAATATTGTCAGTATTGCCACCCGCCTCCATCGTTTCAGGCATCACCTCCAGTGCACTACCTTCAACAGTTACCTTTCCGATGAAAGAAGACTATCTTCCCCAGAGGTGCACAGAGAAGTGTGCGAGATAGGATCCTGAAATCTCTGTCTCAACACACGCTTTGGCTCCGTGCCCGAAGGCCTTCTATCAAGAACTTGCACACGCAATCCCTGTGTGCGATGTCTAGTCACATTTTCTCCAGATGGGAGCTTCCAGGTGGCTTCCCTCCCTGTGGTAAGACACACAGACAGGGGACAGTCTGATGAGAGGGTGCAAGAAGGGTACAAAGCATATTGCTCACACACAGGGACAGAGATACACAGAGATCCAGATGATGTGCTGGTGGGTCAGAGAGAAACCTGTAATTACACATCCTGTGATACCCAGCTGATGCTTAACCCAACCGTGAGCAGAGTAAAGACTCAGGCCCGGACACAAACTAATACCTGTCCAGCGAAGAAACTCTGCCCCTTCCTCAGGTGTTCATACCGCGCTGATTTTACCTCAGTCTGCCTAGCTGTGATTAGTGGCCAGCTTGGAGGGGGCTGTCTTTTGGGGAGGCATTTCTTACTTCCTGTGTCAGGCCTCCAGGCCAAGAGACCTGGAGACCTTGGCTTCAATCCTCCAAGGAAACTGCCAGTCATCGTCCCCATTTACCTCCTCTTTAAATGCCTTCCAGCTTCTCTCCCTCAAGACAACACAAGCCACAACTATCTCAGGTAAGGTGCTGTCACATGAACAGGGTCATTCTGTCAAGAGCACATGTGACAATCATCGCCAAACAGAGACGAGGCATCCGTTACGTAGGTTGGCGATCTATGCTTTCAGGGCCTGAAACGATAAAGCTGGTACCAAAGAGGTGTCACCTGAGGACAAAGAGACAGGGCTGGCTGAGCAGCCAGTCCTTGGGGCTTCGAGTCAAACAGTAGTAGTGAGAACCTTTCCTGTCCCGTGAAAGGGCCAGCACGCTCCCACGGCACACTCACAGGCTCAGCTCACTCACTCAGGCTGGCTAGAGGCACCTACCTATGCGCTTTGCGTGTCTGTCTAGTGATTCCACCTCTCCATTCTGTGAGTATCCTTCGCAAATGAATCTGTAACCAGGAAAGAATGGCTTGTCCCCGTTGTCATGGCAACCACCATGTCATGGGGGAAAAAAAAAACAAAAACGTTCTTTCCTACTAGCCAGTTCTCTGTGGAAATCAGGAAGTACTAATCCACCCAGGAGGCTGACTGTTCACTTCCATCTCTGTCACCTAGTTCCCTACCCCACCCCCTGCAGCTGCACACATGAAAGAAAGCATGCACACACACTACAGAAGGTGATGCTGCCGTTCCAGGGTGCAGGGGGCCTTGGTGCAGGGGCTTTGACCACAGAGGGTCTGGGACAAGGCAAAACAAGAGATGGCAGGTTCTGTTCTGCCTTCATAAGATCAGGAAGGGGCCAGGTCTGAGGACACCTTTACACCTGCCAGAATCTGGAAGGCAGGCACGTTGTTTCTCCAGAGGTAAATAAGTGTTCTAGGTCACTTGGCAGAAAATATGGAGGACTGTGGACCTGCAGGAATTCAGGTGGCATCATCAAAAAAAAAAAAAAATCCATCTTGACTTCCAGGCAGCAAAGAGATAAAGCAAACTTCAAATGGCAGGAGGCTTTGGAAACCTCAAAGCGCACCCACAGTGACATATTTCCTCCAGCAGTGCCACACCATCCAAACAAACCCAAACAGTACTAGGAAACAAGTATTCAAAAGCCCCAGGCTGTGGTGGATATCTCATTCCAATCAACACATACACACACACACACACACACACACACACACACACACACACACACACACACACACCACACACACACACCACACACACCACACACACACACACACACACACACACACACAACACACACACACACACACACACCACACACACACACCACACACACACACCACACACACACACCACACAAACACACACCACACACACACACATACACACACACACCACACACACACACACCACACACACACACACACACACACACACACTGAGAGAGAGAGACAGACAGACAGACAGAGACAGAGAGAGAAACCATTTGCCTCTAAGCTGCCTCAAGGCATGCCTACTAGTCCATGCACCCATCCCTGCATCTAGTGGGATGCTTTCTCACCACATTAGATGACACCAATTTGGAAAGTTCACCTCTTCAGCGTTTTTCCTACTCTGACCATGACACATACATGGATAATTACAGAATGTGCCTTTTGTCTGACCAATTTCCGTTAAAATGCTCCCACATTCATGGAGTGGCAGTGCATTCCTTCTTAGTGCTCGGTAGTATTCTGTTGTGCAGATATACCATGCTTGGTGAATCTCTTTATCATGAGGGGGTAATTTGGGACTTTCTCACTGAGACTAGGGATGCCATGAGCCTTTGTGTATCTATATTTGCTCAAATGCTTCTATTCAGGGGATTGGTCCATACCTGGGGGTGGAGTGATTGTGTGATGGGCTGATGTAACAGTTCCCATTTTGATGAATGCAAGGGTGCTCCCCACAGTAGATACGGCATTGAAAATCCCCACAGCAACAAGGCCTTGGGATTCTTCCTGTGCTTAGCAGTGGTTCTCAATTTCCTTCCTAAATAGCCAAGTGGGCAGGGGTGGAGGGAGGGGAGAGGTGGATTTAACTGCTGTCATTGTATGTTTCTTGCATAAGGTCAGATATCATGGTACTTGTGTTCTGAGCCCCCACGCTTTATGCATGCCCAAGATGATATGGTGGCAAAGCATGGCCATCTTAGATGCACAGTCCTTGGGAGAGGACAGTAGGGCCATGAAGTGTCCGAACCCAAGCTGAACAATACAGTGACTGCCAAGAGTCTCACTTATTCTTTAGATGGGATTAAGCTCCTGAAGGCAATCAGGAAGGGGGGGCCCTGGAGACTGCAGGCCTAAAAAGGCTGGGCACGAGACTGTACAGTGGGCGGGGGACTAGGGGCTTCCTTTTTCTGCCCCTGTGTATTTTTGCACTCATCATTGGACGCCCGGGTCCTCCAGAGAAGCAGCCATGAGTGATACTTAGACAAGAGGGGCTTACTGAGGTCCGATGCGCATGCGCAACCACAGACCTGAGTCAAGCCTGAACAGCTACAAGCCCCAAGTTACACTCGTATGATTGCTGGATGGGTATCCCTTAGGAGCACCTTCAGCTGGTCTCATGCATGCTTGCTTGCTGTGGGATGTTCTCTATGCTGTGAATGTGTTGTTCTGACTGGTTAATAAATAAAGTGCTGATTGGCCAGTAGCCAGGCAGGAAGTATAGATGGGACAAAGAGAGAAGAGAACTCTGGCTCTGGGAACAACAAGGCTGAGTCAGAAGATGCTGCCAGCTGTCGCCATGAGTGCCAACATGTAAGATACTGGTAAGCCACGAGCCATGTGGCAAGGTATAGATTAATAGATATGGGTTAATTTAAGGTATAAGAACTAGATAGCAAGAAGCCTGAGCCACATGGCCGTACAGTTAATAAGCAATATAAGTCTCTGTGCGTTTACTTGGTTGGGTCTGAGCGGCTGTGGGACTGGCAGGTGAGAGAGATTTGTTCTGACCGTGGGCCAGGCAGGACCAGGAAAACTCCAGCTACACTTGCTGATTTTTCTAGAGAGGCCAGCACCCTTAGTTTCCAGAAGTGAGGACTAGCCCTGGAAAAGGAGGGTCTCAGGTGACTGTCATGAAGCATGTCTGTATGGGTAAGTGGCTAGGTGTTAGGGCCCATGAGGTGATGTCATGGGCCTCACTTCCACCCTGGAGTGGACAAGGCCCGGAAGGGCTGCCTGGGAAAGCTTTGTGAAGGTGCTAGGGACCCCAAGGAGTGGGCAGGACAGCGTGTGTGCCCCTGCAGAGACTAAGGACCTTCCACATGGCCCTTTCAGTACCCTTTTGGGTACTCCCGCCATTCTGCACAGGTCCATACTTCCACATGTGGGAGCATTGCACATTCCACAGGGAGCAGAGGTGTTCCGGGCACTTTCAGTCCTTCCTAGGTGAGTTCCCAGTTTATACGTGCACAACCGAAAGCTCCAAGTCAAGTATGAGTTATTACGGGGTGGGCCTCAAGATGGAATAGCATTGGCCAGGCTCACATACACAGACATGGTTTCCACAGAGGTAGAACACTTTCCGGAAGTGAGGCATACCTGCCTGAGACCCCACCCCCCACTCCCCACCTCCACACCCCGAGGACAAAGAGGATCTCGGGGATTGTGGTGAGCTGTGTCCCTGTAGGTGAGTGACTAGGTACTGGGACCCAGGATAGTCCCTGAGGTGACGTCCGGAGCCTGAATTCCACAGTGGAGTGGAGGAGGCCTGGAAGGGCTATGTGTGGGAAAGCTTTGATAGGAAGCAGGGACTGAGAGGAGTGGGCAGGGCAGCATGTGTTCTTGCAGAAGGACTAGGGACCTGCCACATGGCCCTTTCTGAAGTCTTTGGGCACATGAGACCTTCAGCCGGGTCCACATGTCCACTGTTGGGCCTAATTAAAGCAGGAGTATGGGTGTTTCAGGGTCTCCCAGGCCTTAAAGCACAATTTCCCGTCCACCCGTGCACGGCGGTGGGTGGGCCTAACCAAGGAAAAGGACTGGGCAGGCGCATGCGCACACACGCGCCCATGCTTTTCCACGGAGGCCGACTATTTTCTGCAAGTGAGGACTAAGCAGCTCTGACCACCCTGGAGGGGAAGCAGGGTTTCGGGTCGCAGTGCTGAGGCCTGCTCCTCTAGGTGAGTGGCCAGGTATTAGGACCCAGGATATTCCTGAGGTGATGTCTGGCTCCCAAATTCCACACGGAGTGGCCTAGGCCACAGGAGGAAAGTCTAGGAATGCTTTGTGAGAGTTGCAGGGACCGAGGGGAGTGGACCAGGCAGCACGTGTGCTTAGGGAAACACTAGGGACCTTCCACATGGCCCTTTCTGAGGTCTTTGGGTACTTCTGATGTTCTCTCGGTCCACATGCCCATAGGTGGGACTATTTGAAAGAGGGGTGTGGGTGTTCAGGGCCTCGCAAGCCTTAGTGCAGTGGTTTCTAGGATACGCATGCGCAACCCCGAGACCCAAGGCACGCATGCGTGAGTGCCAGTTGGGCCTCAGGATGGGGGCGGCCTGTTTCACACATGCGCAAACGTTTTCCACTGAGGTGAAATACTTCCGGAAGTGAGGTCTCACTAGCTGTGACCGCCCTCGAGGACGTTTTTCCACTGAGGTGGAATGCTTCCGGAAGTGAGGTCTCACTAGCCGTGACTGCCCCTCGAGGGTAAGAGTGGTTTGGGGGGATTGCAGTGAGGCGTATTCTCCTAGCTGAGTGACTAGGTGTTGGAACCGACCGTAGTCACCCATAAGGCGACTTCAGGAGCCTAATTTCCCCATCGAATTGGAGAAGGCCCGGGAGGACAGTCTGGGAAAGGTTTGTCAGGGCCACAGGGACTGAGAGGAGTGGGCAGGACAGCATGCGTCCTGGTGGAGTGTCTAGGGACCGTCTCTGCGCACTCCAGACATTCTCCCGGGCCCATATTTCTACAGGTGGGACCATTTAAAAGAGGGTTCTGGGTGTTTCGGGCCTTTCTAGGCCTTAGTTGCACAGTTTCGGGTTCACACAGTTTCAGGTTCTGGAAAGTTTCAGTAGTACATGCAGGCGCAATCTCAATCCCCACCCCCCCACCCCCCACCCCCGCCCTGGCCCTCACCCAGTCACACATATGCGATTGCCATGCTTGCTTTTCCAGATGCAGAGATGCTTACTTTCTGGGAAGCCTAGCTAAGTGTGACCCACCTTCGTGGGTGAGGAGGGTCTCCGGGGATCATCGTGAATCCTGTCCACCTAGGTCTGTGAGGAGGTATTGGGACCCAGGATAGCCCATGACATCCAGAGCCTCACTTCCAAATGTAACTGGAGGAGGCCGGATTGAACAGTCTGAGAAAGCTTTGTTGGGGCCCCAGGCCCTAGGGGAGTGGGCAGGACAGCTTTGCCTGCTGGGGGAGGGAGTAGGGACCTTCCAGGAGGCACTTTTTGTACTCCTTGGGTATTTTCCAGATTGGTCCAGGGGAGAGAGCTAGACAGGCAGGCATGCTGGAAAGAAGGGGTGCTCTGGGCCTTTCCCACCCTTGATAGTGCAGGTCCCATTTCAGGCACGTGCAACTGCAAGCCCTGAGTCCCTAGGCATGATTTCTGGGTGGACCTCACCATGGAACAGGGTTGGCTAGACCCGTGCCTGCACGCTTTTCCTGCTCTTCCAGAAGCAGGGATTCTTAAGTTCAGGAAGTGAGGACTAACTGGGTGTGACCACCCTCGAGTAGAAGGAGAAGGAGGGTCTCGGGGGATGGTGGTGGAGCAGGTTCACTTCGGTGAGTGACTAGTTATTGTGACCCAGGGTAACCCTTGAGATGATGTCTGGAGCCTCACTTCTGCATCAGACTGCAAGCAGGGGGGTGGGGGGGAGGCAGGCGGATCTGAGAACGATTTGTCAGGATTTCAGGGCCCTGGAGGAGTGGGCAGGACAGCACGTGTTCTGCTGAGGGAAGTCCAGTTCCTTCCAGCCCCTGTTACTGCAGTTCCCAGCTCAGTCAGGTACAACTGCAAGCCCAGGTTACCACACATGCTCGATTACTGGATGGGTCTCATCCTTTAGCACCTTGGAGCAGGCTCACACACGCCTGCATGCTCTCCCCCTAATCAGGAATCATTCCATTCAGGGAAATGGGCCCTGCTCAGGTGGGACAAGCCTCCGAGGGCAAGAAGCATGGCCACCTAATCTGAGTGGATCCCTGTTCTGAGGTTCTGCTGGTTACAAAGCCAGAGTCAGCCTAGGCCCACACAGTGCTTGGTTGGTGGCACAGAATCACAGGGTGTCGGGGCCTGGTTGAGGTGATTTCTGCAAACCTCCCTTCTGCAAGGGCCTAGACAGAATCCAGGGATCTGCAGGTACTAGAAGGTGTGTGGGAAACAGAGTGAGGGATGGCGAGAACATGGAGGGTCCCCATTGCCACTTGTGTACTCTTTGGTCACCTGTCGTGCATGGCAACTGCTGGCCCGAGCCAGGCACGTGTGACTGTTGGACCCATCTGTTGCAAGAGCACCACCTAGCCCCACCTCTTGAGTTTGCATGATACTCCCAGGCCATCCATTCATCTGTGCCAGGGCAGCCTCAACCAAGGATGGATACTTGGCCCACCACAGGCAAGTGTGCCTGCTGGGCCAGCCTCAAGTATGTAAACTTGCTGAGGGCCTCGCACAGGGACAGAAAGATGCATATTCAACTGCTGGGTGCTCAACCCTAGCCTGTATCACCTACCACGCATGTCA
The DNA here is from genome assembly GCF_004664715.2 of Peromyscus leucopus. Classification (NCBI taxonomy): domain Eukaryota; kingdom Metazoa; phylum Chordata; class Mammalia; order Rodentia; family Cricetidae; genus Peromyscus; species Peromyscus leucopus. The sequence goes on along the minus strand of NC_051083.1, from coordinate 135,480,645 downwards.
GGCACCCCCTCCAGACCCCACACACCCCACCCCACCACCGTGCACGCATGCAGTTGCGTGCGCATACACAGACACACACACACACACACACACACACACACCCCTCATGTATGTATACCATCTGGGCCCACTTGCTGGCCTTTCTCACGTATAGGTGCTGTTCCACCCAGTCAGTAAGCATGCTTGCTTGTGGAGGTAGGCAGTAGCTAGTGTTACTTTCCTGAAAAGACAAAGAGGTTTCTGGGGGGGGGGTCTCAGAATAGGATCGTCTTGGTGGGTGACAAGAACTCAGCAGAAAGGCTGAGATTGAGGGCTACAGGCTTGTGGAGAGCTCTGCATTCAGCCAGAAAAATGGAACAGAAAGTGATTGGATGTGGTGGGATATCGGTGTCATCCTCCTGCCTCCTCTTTGCTCCAGCACAGCAAGTGCCAGGACACATGGCCACAGCCTGTGGAGTCCCGGTACCTGTTTCCATTGCCGTCATGAAATTTCTTCTTGGTGTCTTTACTGTCTGTGCACACCAACATTTCAGGAGTTCTGCCCAGCCGGCAAGGCCATGTCAACCAAGGAACAGAAAGACATGGAGAGACGTGCCAAGCGCCCAAGGGTTGATCAGAATCTCCCATCAGATGACTTCCAGAACCCAGATGCAATCACCCCCGGTAACAACTGATAAGGGCATATAGGGCTGGGCCTAACGGAGGGGACATTCTACTACTCCTTGGCAGGTGGAGCACAGGCTGGCCTGGTACTAACCAGGTCATTGCATGGGATTGCGTGGGTGGGTGGAGATGGGAGATTCGGTGCTGAGAGCTGATTCTCAAGCGTGTTCTGGGTTTCTGTCCCCACGTGACGTTCTCACCCTGTGGCGGAGGTACAAGGCTCACAGAGGAGAGCCATTGTCCTGGCCAACGTGCCTCTGACGGAGCCCATGGGTCACAGCGAATTTCCTTGAAAAGCTTGTACAAATACATGTAGCTGCTGTCCCCAGACTCTGGCCGAGCTGAATTTCACGTGTGTGTGTGTGTGTGTGTGTGTGTGTGTGTGTGTGTGTGTGTGTGTGTTGGGGTGGCATGAGTTCCTGGAAGACTACTTTAAAACTGTTGTTGGCCATGGGCTCAACCAACCCTAGAGTGAAGCTGTTTCCCATGTGTGATGATGAGAACAGCACACTTCATTCGCAAAGGTTTTTTTTTTTTTTCCTTTCTTCTCAATGCAGCAAACAGTCCAGCAGTTGATACCAGTGAGATGGGCAGCTGTTCCTCAGGACCAGACGTGCAAGCGGCCAGGTGATGTCTTAAAGAACTTTGGCCTGTCCCAGGAGGTAGTTTCAGTGTGGTTCCATGCAGGCATACAAAGAAATTTCTGCCCTTTGCTGGAAAATGGATCCAAACGGGGAGTTTGGTGTTAAGTGAAATAAGCCAGCACCACAGAGACCACAGTCACCTGTTTTCTCTCATTTGATGATCCTAAATTATAAATAGGTCCATAAAATAATATAATCCAAATTCAGAAGAGAGGCTGGAAGAGGCAGGCAATGCCCAATAGAGGGGAAGGTTTGAGGAGCAGAGGCCGACTCTGGAGGTTGAATATGGTCACATGGCATGAAAGTTGAAGAGACACTGGCTGGGTGATAGAGGAGGTCTAGCAGGAGGGTACTGAGGAAGGATGAGAGTGAATATAGCTGGAGTGCACGACAGATGGGTGAGTACACCTTTATGAAGCGCCTTGCAGCTGTACCGTGAATGGATTCCAGTAAAACCTTTAGTATGAAATCCCCTACACTGCCACAACATAACACGAAGTCACCGCTTGAGGAGAGGAGACACTTCCGTGGAGCTGCCCGCAGTTGGGCAGGGAACGAACGCCAGGATGCAGTTTTCATGTGTCATCCAACACCCAGCCAGGGGTTGGGTCCTTGGGATACAGCTGACTTTGAGTCACCCATGCTCCAGTAAGTAACCCTTACCCATGTGCCCCTATGTATTCTGCAGTGAACTCATTGGTTCACTGTGAAAACTCGAATAAAGGAATAAAAGTAATGGCCCCAGACAGAAAATCCAACTTTGCCTCACATAAGCGCTAGTCTCTTCAAAACCAGAGCGCCTCACCTTTCCTTCGAAGCAAACTTGGGATGTTTGTCCTCAGTTAAGGATCCTTGTGTGCATTTTCCATAGGGAGCCTGTTCAGAAGAGGATACCGGATTTCAAAGGTGTGTTTGAGCAGATGTTGCTAGTCCCAGAGCCCTCTTTCTGACCCTACAACTTAATATGTGGTGAGAACGTGGTCACCGGCCAACAGGACTCTGTTATACTTCTGTCGCCCAGAGGATTTTGGGGGTGGGTGGGTGGGTGGGTGGGTGGGAGAACAATAAATTACCATTTATCCTTCAGGCGGCACCTTTTACTTTAACTTTTAACTAGCCTCTCTGAGCAGGGGTGTTGTAGCTGTCACTGAGTTTCCTGCTTCCTGCACTGCTGAAGAGTGTTACTAGGGATGATGGGCAAGCAGATAAATCTGTGCTTTTTACCTTTACTGCACGAGTGCATGTCGCATTTCAACAGCTGTTTTCACCTTCTGAATTAAGTCATTTTTTTTTTTTTCTGGCTTTCCGAAGTTGCTCTCCTCCAGGAAATCCCTGCCAAAGGAGGCATGAAAAACAGCCTTTAGGCCATACACGTTTATGAGCCTGTCAGGAACGCTGAAGGCAGCCACACTGTGGACAGGGAAGAAAAGGGTGATAGCATGCAAACATCATGCATGCCACACTAGCTTGTTTCTGTCATCCACAGTAACCAAGTCAGTGTATCACACGCCCCTCAGGCTGAGACAGCTTTTATTCACTGTATAGGTGGCCCTAACCCAGCATTACTGGAGAGACACCGTCAGTTCTTAGCCAGTGTATTGAGTCAATTCGTACAAGCAAGGATGTCTGACAGCATTGCTCTCTCTGGTACAGATGAACTGCTTGGTTTTTGAGGTGTCCAGAAAATGGTTGTCAGGGGCGGTCACTCGTCAAAGCTTGATGCCCCCACACCTGTATTCCTAGCACTAGAAGTGAAGCAGGAGAATCAGGAACTGGAAGTCGCCCTCACTTGCCTCTCAAGTTTGAGACCAGCCTGGGCTACACAAGACCCGGTCTAAAATTAAAAAATAAAAATACAACGAAGAGCAAAATGGACACCAGATCTATAGATACTCCTATTACCGTGTAGGTGATGTGTCAGGGATGAAAAGTGCCGCCTCTTCCTCTGGTATTTGAATGTAAAGTGATACCATTTCCTTCTCGACTAGGTGACGTTAATCGTACCTCCTGGCAAAGAGAGAAGCAGTTGAAAAGGATATAAATGCCCTTTCAGCAGCCTGAATGAAAACCTCCAGAGTGTTTTCAAAACCCAACAGAAGTCAAGGTAAAGTTGTGACCCTCTTGTCAACGAGACCTGTACAGGCTTTTACTCTTCCTTCCAAAGTCACTCCTGCCTGCCATTGTGATCCTGCACAGAGTGGAATCGCTAATGGGACCTACATAGCACTGCATTTTAATCTATGAGCTAGTCTTATTCATAGCTG
>NC_051083.1:135418166-135476574 GCF_004664715.2 Peromyscus leucopus | reverse complement strand
AGAGGCTAGTTAAAAGTTAAAGTAAAGGTGCCGCCTGAAGGATAAATGGTAATTTATTGTCTCCCCCACCCCACCCCACCCCACCCCACCCCACCCCCCAAAATCCTCTGGGCGACAGAAGTATAACAGAGTCCTGTTGGCCGGTGACCACGTTCTCACCACATATTAAGTTGTAGGGTCAGAAAGAGGGCTCTGGGACTAGCAACATCTGCTCAAACACACCTTTGAAATCCGGTATCCTCTTCTGAACAGGCTCCCTATGGAAAATGCACACAAGGATCCTTAACTGAGGACAAACATCCCAAGTTTGCTTCGAAGGAAAGGTGAGGCGCTCGGTTTTGAAGAGACTAGCGCTTATGTGAGGCAAAGTTGGATTTTCCTGTCTGGGGCCATTACTTTTATTCCTTTATTCGAGTTTTCACAGTGAACCAATGAGTTCACTGCAGAATACATAGGGGCACATGGGTAAGGGTTACTTACTGGAGCATGGGTGACTCAAAGTCAGCTGTATCCCCAAGGACCCCAACCCCTGGCTGGGTGTTGGATGACACATGAAAACTGCATCCCTGGCGTTCGTTCCCTGCCCAACTGCGGGCAGCTCCACGGAAGTGTCTCCTCTCCTCAAGCGGTGACTTCGTGTTATGTTGTGGCAGTGTAGGGGATTTCATACTAAAGGTTTACTGGAATCCATTCACGGTACAGCTGCAAGGCGCTTCATAAAGGTGTACTCACCCATCTGTCGTGCACTCCAGCTATATTCACTCTCATCCTTCCTCAGTACCCTCCTGCTAGACCTCCTCTATCACCCAGCCAGTGTCTCTTCAACTTTCATGCCATGTGACCATATTCAACCTCCAGAGTCGGCCTCTGCTCCTCAAACCTTCCCCTCTATTGGGCATTGCCTGCCTCTTCCCAGCCTCTCTTCTGAATTTGGATTATATTATTTTATGGACCTATTTATAATTTAGGATCATCAAATGAGAGAAAACAGGTGACTGTGGTCTCTGTGGTGCTGGCTTATTTCACTTAACACCAAACTCCCCGTTTGGATCCATTTTCCAGCAAAGGGCAGAAATTTCTTTGTATGCCTGCATGGAACCACACTGAAACTACCTCCTGGGACAGGCCAAAGTTCCTTTAAGACATCACCTGGCCGCTTGCACGTCTGGTCCTGAGGAACAGCTGCCCATCTCACTGGTATCAACTGCTGGACTGTTTGCTGCATTGAGAAGAAAGGAAAAAAAAAAAAAACCTTTGCGAATGAAGTGTGCTGTTCTCATCATCACACATGGGAAACAGCTTCACTCTAGGGTTGGTTGAGCCCATGGCCAACAACAGTTTTAAAGTAGTCTTCCAGGAACTCATGCCCCCCACCCCAACACACACACACACACACACACACACACACGTGAAATTCAGCTCGGCCAGAGTCTGGGGACAGCAGCTACATGTATTTGTACAAGCTTTTCAAGGAAATTCGCTGTGACCCATGGGCTCCGTCAGAGGCACGTTGGCCAGGACAATGGCTCTCCTCTGTGAGCCTTGTACCTCCGCCACAGGGTGAGAACGTCACGTGGGGACAGAAACCCAGAACACGCTTGAGAATCAGCTCTCAGCACCCGAATCTCCCATCTCCACCCCACCCACGCAATCCCATGCAATGACCTGGTTAGTACCAGGCCAGCCCTGTGCTCCACCTGCCAAGGAGTAGTAGAATGTCCCCTCCGTTAGGCCCAGCCCTATATGCCCCTTATCAGTTGTTACCGGGGGTGATTGCATCTGGGTTCTGGAAGTCATCTGATGGGAGATTCTGATCAACCCTTGGGCGCTTGGCACGTCTCTCCATGTCTTTCTGTTCCTTGGTTGACATGGCCTTGCCGGGCTGGGCAGAACTCCTGAAATGTTGGTGTGCACAGACAGTAAAGACACCAAGAAGAAATTTCATGACGGCAATGGAAACAGGTACCGGGACTCCACAGGCTGTGGCCATGTGTCCTGGCACTTGCTGTGCTGGAGCAAAGAGGAGGCAGGAGGATGACACCGATATCCCACCACATCCAATCACTTTCTGTTCCATTTTTCTGGCTGAATGCAGAGCTCTCCACAAGCCTGTAGCCCTCAATCTCAGCCCTTTCTGCTGAGTTCTTGTCACCCACCAAGACGATCCTATTCTGAGACCCCCCCCCCCAGAAACCTCTTTGTCTTTTCAGGAAAGTAACACCTAGCTACTGCCTACCTCCACAAGCAAGCATGCTTACTGACTGGGTGGAACAGCACCTATACGTGAGAAAGGCCCAGCAAGTGGGCCCAGATGGTATACATACATGAGGGGTGTGTGTGTGTGTGTGTGTGTGTGTGTGTGTGTGTGTGTCTGTGTATGCGCACGCAACTGCATGCGTGCACGGTGGTGGGGTGGGGTGTGTGGGGTCTGGAGGGGGGTGCCTGACATGCGTGGTAGGTGATACAGGCTAGGGTTGAGCACCCAGCAGTTGAATATGCATCTTTCTGTCCCTGTGCGAGGCCCCTCAGCAAGTTTACATACTTGAGGCTGGCCCAGCAGGCACACTTGCCTGTGGTGGGCCAAGTATCCATCCTTGGTTGAGGCTGCCCTGGCACAGATGAATGGATGGCCTGGGAGTATCATGCAAACTCAAGAGGTGGGGCTAGGTGGTGCTCTTGCAACAGATGGGTCCAACAGTCACACGTGCCTGGCTCGGGCCCAGCAGTTGCCATGCACGACAGGTGACCAAAGAGTACACAAGTGGCAATGGGGACCCTCCATGTTCTCGTCCATCCCTCACTCTGTTTCCCACACACCTTCTAGTACCTGCAGATCCCTGGATTCTGTCTAGGCCCTTGCAGAAGGGAGGTTTGCAGAAATCACCTCAACCAGGCCCCGACACCCTGTGATTCTGTGCCACCAACCAAGCACTGTGTGGGCCTAGGCTGACTCTGGCTTTGTAGCCAGCAGAACCTCAGAACAGGGATCCACTCAGATTAGGTGGCCATGCTTCTTGCCCTCGGAGGCTTGTCCCACCTGAGCAGGGCCCATTTCCCTGAATGGAATGATTCCTGATTAGGGGGAGAGCATGCAGGCGTGTGTGAGCCTGCTCCAAGGTGCTAAAGGATGAGACCCATCCAGTAATCGAGCATGTGTGGTAACCTGGGCTTGCAGTTGTACCTGACTGAGCTGGGAACTGCAGTAACAGGGGCTGGAAGGAACTGGACTTCCCTCAGCAGAACACGTGCTGTCCTGCCCACTCCTCCAGGGCCCTGAAATCCTGACAAATCGTTCTCAGATCCGCCTGCCTCCCCCCACCCCCTGCTTGCAGTCTGATGCAGAAGTGAGGCTCCAGACATCATCTCAAGGGTTACCCTGGGTCACAATAACTAGTCACTCACCGAAGTGAACCTGCTCCACCACCATCCCCCGAGACCCTCCTTCTCCTTCTACTCGAGGGTGGTCACACCCAGTTAGTCCTCACTTCCTGAACTTAAGAATCCCTGCTTCTGGAAGAGCAGGAAAAGCGTGCAGGCACGGGTCTAGCCAACCCTGTTCCATGGTGAGGTCCACCCAGAAATCATGCCTAGGGACTCAGGGCTTGCAGTTGCACGTGCCTGAAATGGGACCTGCACTATCAAGGGTGGGAAAGGCCCAGAGCACCCCTTCTTTCCAGCATGCCTGCCTGTCTAGCTCTCTCCCCTGGACCAATCTGGAAAATACCCAAGGAGTACAAAAAGTGCCTCCTGGAAGGTCCCTACTCCCTCCCCCAGCAGGCAAAGCTGTCCTGCCCACTCCCCTAGGGGCCTGGGGCCCCAACAAAGCTTTCTCAGACTGTTCAATCCGGCCTCCTCCAGTTACATTTGGAAGTGAGGCTCTGGATGTCATGGGCTATCCTGGGTCCCAATACCTCCTCACAGACCTAGGTGGACAGGATTCACGATGATCCCCGGAGACCCTCCTCACCCACGAAGGTGGGTCACACTTAGCTAGGCTTCCCAGAAAGTAAGCATCTCTGCATCTGGAAAAGCAAGCATGGCAATCGCATATGTGTGACTGGGTGAGGGCCAGGGCGGGGGTGGGGGGTGGGGGGAGGGGATTGAGATTGCGCCTGCATGTACTACTGAAACTTTCCAGAACCTGAAACTGTGTGAACCCGAAACTGTGCAACTAAGGCCTAGAAAGGCCCGAAACACCCAGAACCCTCTTTTAAATGGTCCCGCCTGTAGAAATATGGGCCCGGGAGAATGTCTGGAGTGCGCAGAGACGGTCCCTAGACACTCCACCAGGACGCATGCTGTCCTGCCCACTCCTCTCAGTCCCTGTGGCCCTGACAAACCTTTCCCAGACTGTCCTCCCGGGCCTTCTCCAATTCGATGGGGAAATTAGGCTCCTGAAGTCGCCTTATGGGTGACTACGGTCGGTTCCAACACCTAGTCACTCAGCTAGGAGAATACGCCTCACTGCAATCCCCCAAACCACTCTTACCCTCGAGGGCAGTCACGGCTAGTGAGACCTCACTTCCGGAAGCATTCCACCTCAGTGGAAAAACGTCCTCGAGGGCGGTCACAGCTAGTGAGACCTCACTTCCGGAAGTATTTCACCTCAGTGGAAAACGTTTGCGCATGTGTGAAACAGGCCGCCCCCATCCTGAGGCCCAACTGGCACTCACGCATGCGTGCCTTGGGTCTCGGGGTTGCGCATGCGTATCCTAGAAACCACTGCACTAAGGCTTGCGAGGCCCTGAACACCCACACCCCTCTTTCAAATAGTCCCACCTATGGGCATGTGGACCGAGAGAACATCAGAAGTACCCAAAGACCTCAGAAAGGGCCATGTGGAAGGTCCCTAGTGTTTCCCTAAGCACACGTGCTGCCTGGTCCACTCCCCTCGGTCCCTGCAACTCTCACAAAGCATTCCTAGACTTTCCTCCTGTGGCCTAGGCCACTCCGTGTGGAATTTGGGAGCCAGACATCACCTCAGGGAATATCCTGGGTCCTAATACCTGGCCACTCACCTAGAGGAGCAGGCCTCAGCACTGCGACCCGAAACCCTGCTTCCCCTCCAGGGTGGTCAGAGCTGCTTAGTCCTCACTTGCAGAAAATAGTCGGCCTCCGTGGAAAAGCATGGGCGCGTGTGTGCGCATGCGCCTGCCCAGTCCTTTTCCTTGGTTAGGCCCACCCACCGCCGTGCACGGGTGGACGGGAAATTGTGCTTTAAGGCCTGGGAGACCCTGAAACACCCGTACTCCTGCTTTAATTAGGCCCAACAGTGGACATGTGGACCCGGCTGAAGGTCTCATGTGCCCAAAGACTTCAGAAAGGGCCATGTGGCAGGTCCCTAGTCCTTCTGCAAGAACACATGCTGCCCTGCCCACTCCTCTCAGTCCCTGCTTCCTATCAAAGCTTTCCCACACATAGCCCTCCAGGCCTCCTCCACTCCACTGTGGAATTCAGGCTCCGGACGTCACCTCAGGGACTATCCTGGGTCCCGGTACCTAGTCACTCACCTACAGGGACACAGCTCACCACAATCCCCGAGATCCTCTTTGTCCTCGGGGGTGTGGAGGTGGGGAGTGGGGGGTGGGGTCTCAGGCAGGTATGCCTCACTTCCGGAAAGTGTTCTACCTCTGTGGAAACCATGTCTGTGTATGTGAGCCTGGCCAATGCTATTCCATCTTGAGGCCCACCCCGTAATAACTCATACTTGACTTGGAGCTTTCGGTTGTGCACGTATAAACTGGGAACTCACCTAGGAAGGACTGAAAGTGCCCGGAACACCTCTGCTCCCTGTGGAATGTGCAATGCTCCCACATGTGGAAGTATGGACCTGTGCAGAATGGCGGGAGTACCCAAAAGGGTACTGAAAGGGCCATGTGGAAGGTCCTTAGTCTCTGCAGGGGCACACACGCTGTCCTGCCCACTCCTTGGGGTCCCTAGCACCTTCACAAAGCTTTCCCAGGCAGCCCTTCCGGGCCTTGTCCACTCCAGGGTGGAAGTGAGGCCCATGACATCACCTCATGGGCCCTAACACCTAGCCACTTACCCATACAGACATGCTTCATGACAGTCACCTGAGACCCTCCTTTTCCAGGGCTAGTCCTCACTTCTGGAAACTAAGGGTGCTGGCCTCTCTAGAAAAATCAGCAAGTGTAGCTGGAGTTTTCCTGGTCCTGCCTGGCCCACGGTCAGAACAAATCTCTCTCACCTGCCAGTCCCACAGCCGCTCAGACCCAACCAAGTAAACACACAGAGACGTATATTGCTTATTAACTGTACGGCCATGTGGCTCAGGCTTCTTGCTATCTAGTTCTTATACCTTAAATTAACCCATATCTATTAATCTATACCTTGCCACATGGCTCGTGGCTTACCAGTATCTTACGTGTTGGCACTCATGGCGACAGCTGGCAGCATCTTCTGACTCAGCCTTGCTGTTCCCAGAGCCAGAGTTCTCTTCTCTCTTTGTCCCATCTATACTTCCTGCCTGGCTACTGGCCAATCAGCACTTTATTTATTAACCAGTCAGAACAACACATTCACAGCATAGAGAACATCCCATAGCAAGCAAGCATGCATGAGACCAGCTGAAGGTGCTCCTAAGGGATACCCATCCAGCAATCATACGAGTGTAACTTGGGGCTTGTAGCTGTTCAGGCTTGACTCAGGTCTGTGGTTGCGCATGCGCATCGGACCTCAGTAAGCCCCTCTTGTCTAAGTATCACTCATGGCTGCTTCTCTGGAGGACCCGGGCGTCCAATGATGAGTGCAAAAATACACAGGGGGCAGAAAAAGGAAGCCCCTAGTCCCCCGCCCACTGTACAGTCTCGTGCCCAGCCTTTTTAGGCCTGCAGTCTCCAGGGCCCCCCCTTCCTGATTGCCTTCAGGAGCTTAATCCCATCTAAAGAATAAGTGAGACTCTTGGCAGTCACTGTATTGTTCAGCTTGGGTTCGGACACTTCATGGCCCTACTGTCCTCTCCCAAGGACTGTGCATCTAAGATGGCCATGCTTTGCCACCATATCATCTTGGGCATGCATAAAGCGTGGGGGCTCAGAACACAAGTACCATGATATCTGACCTTATGCAAGAAACATACAATGACAGCAGTTAAATCCACCTCTCCCCTCCCTCCACCCCTGCCCACTTGGCTATTTAGGAAGGAAATTGAGAACCACTGCTAAGCACAGGAAGAATCCCAAGGCCTTGTTGCTGTGGGGATTTTCAATGCCGTATCTACTGTGGGGAGCACCCTTGCATTCATCAAAATGGGAACTGTTACATCAGCCCATCACACAATCACTCCACCCCCAGGTATGGACCAATCCCCTGAATAGAAGCATTTGAGCAAATATAGATACACAAAGGCTCATGGCATCCCTAGTCTCAGTGAGAAAGTCCCAAATTACCCCCTCATGATAAAGAGATTCACCAAGCATGGTATATCTGCACAACAGAATACTACCGAGCACTAAGAAGGAATGCACTGCCACTCCATGAATGTGGGAGCATTTTAACGGAAATTGGTCAGACAAAAGGCACATTCTGTAATTATCCATGTATGTGTCATGGTCAGAGTAGGAAAAAACGCTGAAGAGGTGAACTTTCCAAATTGGTGTCATCTAATGTGGTGAGAAAGCATCCCACTAGATGCAGGGATGGGTACATGGACTAGTAGGCATGCCTTGAGGCAGCTTAGAGGCAAATGGTTTCTCTCTCTGTCTCTGTCTGTCTGTCTGTCTCTCTCTCTCAGTGTGTGTGTGTGTGTGTGTGTGTGTGGTGTGTGTGTGTGTGGTGTGTGTGTGTATGTGTGTGTGGTGTGTGTTTGTGTGGTGTGTGTGTGTGGTGTGTGTGTGTGGTGTGTGTGTGTGGTGTGTGTGTGGTGAGTGTGTGTGTGTGTGTGTGGTGTGTGTGTGTGGTGTGTGTGTGTGTGTGTGTGTGGTGTGTGTGTGTGTGTGTGTGTGTGTGTGTGTGTGTGTGTGTTGATTGGAATGAGATATCCACCACAGCCTGGGGCTTTTGAATACTTGTTTCCTAGTACTGTTTGGGTTTGTTTGGATGGTGTGGCACTGCTGGAGGAAATATGTCACTGTGGGTGCGCTTTGAGGTTTCCAAAGCCTCCTGCCATTTGAAGTTTGCTTTATCTCTTTGCTGCCTGGAAGTCAAGATGGATTTTTTTTTTTGATGATGTCACCTGAATTCCTGCAGGTCCACAGTCCTCCATATTTTCTGCCAAGTGACCTAGAACACTTATTTACCTCTGGAGAAACAACGTGCCTGCCTTCCAGATTCTGGCAGGTGTAAAGGTGTCCTCAGACCTGGCCCCTTCCTGATCTTATGAAGGCAGAACAGAACCTGCCATCTCTTGTTTTGCCTTGTCCCAGACCCTCTGTGGTCAAAGCCCCTGCACCAAGGCCCCCTGCACCCTGGAACGGCAGCATCACCTTCTGTAGTGTGTGTGCATGCTTTCTTTCATGTGTGCAGCTGCAGGGGGTGGGGTAGGGAACTAGGTGACAGAGATGGAAGTGAACAGTCAGCCTCCTGGGTGGATTAGTACTTCCTGATTTCCACAGAGAACTGGCTAGTAGGAAAGAACGTTTTTGTTTTTTTTTTCCCCCATGACACGGTGGTTGCCATGACAACGGGGACAAGCCATTCTTTCCTGGTTACAGATTCATTTGCGAAGGATACTCACAGAATGGAGAGGTGGAATCACTAGACAGACACGCAAAGCGCATAGGTAGGTGCCTCTAGCCAGCCTGAGTGAGTGAGCTGAGCCTGTGAGTGTGCCGTGGGAGCGTGCTGGCCCTTTCACGGGACAGGAAAGGTTCTCACTACTACTGTTTGACTCGAAGCCCCAAGGACTGGCTGCTCAGCCAGCCCTGTCTCTTTGTCCTCAGGTGACACCTCTTTGGTACCAGCTTTATCGTTTCAGGCCCTGAAAGCATAGATCGCCAACCTACGTAACGGATGCCTCGTCTCTGTTTGGCGATGATTGTCACATGTGCTCTTGACAGAATGACCCTGTTCATGTGACAGCACCTTACCTGAGATAGTTGTGGCTTGTGTTGTCTTGAGGGAGAGAAGCTGGAAGGCATTTAAAGAGGAGGTAAATGGGGACGATGACTGGCAGTTTCCTTGGAGGATTGAAGCCAAGGTCTCCAGGTCTCTTGGCCTGGAGGCCTGACACAGGAAGTAAGAAATGCCTCCCCAAAAGACAGCCCCCTCCAAGCTGGCCACTAATCACAGCTAGGCAGACTGAGGTAAAATCAGCGCGGTATGAACACCTGAGGAAGGGGCAGAGTTTCTTCGCTGGACAGGTATTAGTTTGTGTCCGGGCCTGAGTCTTTACTCTGCTCACGGTTGGGTTAAGCATCAGCTGGGTATCACAGGATGTGTAATTACAGGTTTCTCTCTGACCCACCAGCACATCATCTGGATCTCTGTGTATCTCTGTCCCTGTGTGTGAGCAATATGCTTTGTACCCTTCTTGCACCCTCTCATCAGACTGTCCCCTGTCTGTGTGTCTTACCACAGGGAGGGAAGCCACCTGGAAGCTCCCATCTGGAGAAAATGTGACTAGACATCGCACACAGGGATTGCGTGTGCAAGTTCTTGATAGAAGGCCTTCGGGCACGGAGCCAAAGCGTGTGTTGAGACAGAGATTTCAGGATCCTATCTCGCACACTTCTCTGTGCACCTCTGGGGAAGATAGTCTTCTTTCATCGGAAAGGTAACTGTTGAAGGTAGTGCACTGGAGGTGATGCCTGAAACGATGGAGGCGGGTGGCAATACTGACAATATTTAAGCAGGCTATAGAAAATGTAAGGACTTTTCTATGCCCTGGAGCAATAGGCATGCACAGATGGAATACACACACTGTGGAGAGTGTGGCCTGATCTGAGTGCAAACGTTTCTCTTTATGACTGAGTTACAGATGTTGCGTGGATGTCCTGGTTTGTGGGCTGGAACACATACTTGGTATTCCCAGGTATATTTTCTAACCCAGGAAGTGTGTGAGGCTGAGAACATCATGCTTGAGGGAAGCAGAAGCTCGTGCAAGGCCTGCCTGGGGTCAAAAGCTTGCGTTCTATAAGCGTAACTCGGGCATCCGTGGTTGCTAAGGGCACTGAGTGAGGGGTGGGCTCTCTTGTGCCCAAGGTGTGGTGCCTGGACATGGGGGCACATTGGGGCTTGATGGTGCTCATTCAGCCTTGCTGGAGGGCATGTGCTAGGAAGGTCCAGCAGAAGGCAGCCTGAAGTAACTGAGGCACCTATGTTTTCCTCTGTGTCCTCCAGAGAGAGCTGTGGCCCAGGACTCCAAGGGGGTTGGATCAGAGAAGGCCAACCCTGTGAGATCACACAGATTCCTCAGAGGAAAGATTACTGCGGGTGATCCCTAAATTGGGCCCCAGACTTCCACAGTACACATTTACTATTGCATCACCCAGCAGGTGTGGCCTGGGACAGACCTAGGCTTCTTTATGTAGATAGTCACTTTTCACACTGTGAAATCAGATTCAAAGTCAGTAAGACTTGAATGGGAAGAGGGCAGAAGGGCCACCGCACATTGCGCAGTGACTAGGGAGCCAGAATGTAACACCAGAGAGGGTGGGAGGGGGAGGACGAGGGAATGACGTGAATATCATCTGCCTCCGTATTTCTGTATGGTTGGGAATTGCTATGGATAAGGACTGGAGTCCCTAAGAGAGCTCAGTGTGCCCACACTCACAGAAGGGACGTGGGGTAACGGGAGCCCCAAAGAACAGCAGTGTCCTTCGGAAGCTGTGTTAGGAGCCCTGAGTCCACAGTGTTCTACCTCACTGTGCCTGGTGGCACCCAGGCAATGACAGAAAGCACCTGCATCCTCGCATGAGAGGTGAGCAGCTGTGGCATGTCAGCCCTTCATGGTTCTACTGTGTTGTGGTCCTTTAAAGTGTGTGGTCCTTCTCGGCAAGCACAGTGGGCCTCTTTTGAGGATCAGACAGATGTGGGCTTTGTTTTCCGCACGCACGCACGCACGCACGCACGCACGCACACATGCACGACATGCACACTGCTGACAGGAAACCACGGGCCCAAAAGGCAAGAGCAGTCAGGAAAGGAAGAGACCCTGATACACACCTACTCACAGTGAGAAGAAAGGGATGAGATTCCACTGAGAAGCACAAGGGGGAGGGACTGTGTGGAGAGGCAGAGCATGGAGGAACATGAACAGGAGTGCTGCCCTACAGATGAGACTGGACACCACTTCCGATTCAAAGCATGCCTTCTGGACTTAGGGATGGGCAAGTGGCCATACAAGGTCATCAAGCTAACTGCTTTGATTTCCTGTCTGTCTAAGACTTTGTGGATTAACGTTAGGGCACAGAGGTTGTGGGCAGGAGAGTTCTGTGGCCTGGGGTCTATTGGTAGAACAGTGCCTATCACCAGCAGATATGGGTGTGGCAGGGTCTACAGACTTGAGGTTGCAGCAGGAGGGTGGGCAATTCCAACAGAGACACTTACCCTGTTGCTCTCCATCTGACACTACTGAGCCTGCCAATTACTAAGCATTTCTCCACAACGAAGTGCTTTCTTTTGGGGGCTCTCCTTTGTGCCATGTGGACACTTGATCCCATAGCGAGGTCCAGGACAGAGTTGGGAACAAGAGATCTGAACCAAAATATGGGGGGGCTGGGGGAGGGGGAAGGGACGCCAGAAGCTATGACAGTGACCTCAACCATCCTTACTTGCCATGTTATGCAAATCACCGTGAAGATTTCCCTACCCCTTGCTCTTCAACCTGGTATCACACTGGTGTGGAAGGCACGGGTGCACTAGGTGTCCACAGGCTTCCTGGGGTGGGGCAGAGTGGGATTAGCTCCCTAGGAAAGAGAACAATGAGGCTCCCCCCACCCCCAGGGAACCCCAGGGAGCCCCAAGGTACTGGATGGGCAAGAAAATACACAAGCCATGTAAAGAAACTCACCTCTCCAGGAGGAAGTTCACCACCTCAGCCCCAGGTGGGGAACCGTGTGTTACACATCTGCTCTGGATCCTTCCACATCTTCTCCCGGATGCACCCTCAGCTCTGTAGAACAGACTTTGTGCACCCCCTTGCTTTCTCTCTCCTCACCTCATTGAGCTGTTGCTTCTGTGTCCACTAAAGGCTAATTCCTTCCTAACGCAGCTCTGCTTCCCTCTCGCACACTACAGGATACGCCCACATCACTCTGAGCAAGGACATCAGTTCAAGCTTGTCTACCAGATTCTGGAGGGAGGATAGCACCGCAGGCAGGGGAGCCAAGCCGGAGACGACCAGCAGTCACAGTGCCCACCACAATCAAGGGAGCCAGTCACCCTGTCCTGATCAGCACAGCACCATGGACTCTGCAGAGTATGTGCTCTGTGGCTGGAAGGGCCAGCTGTGGCCTGCAAGGGTGTTGTCCAGACCCGGGACTTCAGCCCATAGTAAGAGGAGAGGGGCATCTTTCCTGGAGGTCCAAATCCTGCCTGTGGGTGAGAAGACGAGAGTAAGGAGCACAGAGGCGAGGCCCCTAACCAAGTCTGAAACCGTAACCATCGCCTCCTTGGCAGGAAAGGAGTCACAGGGCCAAAGCTCGCCAAGGCAGACCAGGGCATACAGAAAAGCCCTCAAGGTGGCATTGGATGTTCTGGGAGAGGGAACCTGTTTGTATCAAGGAGGAAGGGCAGGTGGCAGAAGAACCAGCACAGCGGCGCCAAAGGTTCCGAAAGAGCAGGCCAGCTCCAGCCCACGCCAGCGCCTGCACCTCCAAGGGCGCAACCAGAAAGGCCAAGGGCTCTCCCACAGGAGTCCTGGGAAGCGGGGCCGCCCGAGATCTGTGTTGATGGGCTCACCGAATATGCCTGCAGTGCAAGGGGGGAAAGCCCGGGCGCACAGTGCTGTTGGGCACGCTCACTTTGAAATGCAAGGAAACATGCTAAGACGCACCAGAGTGTGGCCAGCCTCCTGCAAGACACCAGCAGGAAATGCTGGTGATAATCCCAGCAAGAGAAAGCTGAGCACATCCAAGCTCAGGTCTTTGAGCGCCCCGGCCTCCAGGGAGGGTGCCCGGGATAGAAATGAGCAGCAGGCTGCCTCTGGGCCACCGAGGCAGGTCTCTACCTTGCCCAGAGCTCTCAAACAACAAGTACGGTGCGGCAGCCTAGAGATCCGGGCTATTGGAGCCCAAAGGAAGACCACCCTCCCAGAGAACGAGGAGGACCCCGGCCGGGGGACCCCGAAACCAGACTCAAGGGGAGCATCGGCAGCCTGCATGCCTCCAATCCCGAGGCTACGAAGATCTCTCCGCATTGCTACCCGGAAAAGGAAGATCCATGTGCTGTGTGCACAATGCGGGCTCCCAGAATTGGAAACTAAGGTGCACTCAAAAGCAACTAACACCGGGGTCAAGAGGAGAGCGGCTGGAGTTCAAGAAGACCGCCAAGCCACCAACGTGGCTTCTGCTCAAGAGCCGAGTACCATCGAACGAGGCATGCTGGTCTGGTTCAAATTCCAGGACCTTCCTTTCTGGCCGGCGGTGGTCAAGAGTGTCAGCAAAAACGACAAGATGGCGAGGGTGCTGTTGATCGAGGGCAACATGCAGTTTGAGCACAGGGGTGTCAGAGTCCCTCTCCGCAAGCTGAAGCACCTGGACTGTGGAGCAAAATTATCGCTCCTGCGGAGAGCCAGCAGAGTGTACAGCCAGGGCATCAACTGGTGCCTCTCAGTGATCGACCACTACAAAGAAGACCTTGCCTGTGGCTCCTTCCTGGGCTCCTTTATGGACTACTACACCTCCCAAGCCAGTTATCCGCTAAGGAGAGCCATCCAAGAGGGCGACCTGCACATTGATTTCCCCAAGGTGAGCTATGCCGACTTGGAAGATTGGGAGGAGGAGACAGCCCTGGGTGCGAAGGGGCCCCGCAAGAAACTCTTGCCTGACCGCATGAGGGCCGCTTGGGACAGAGCCAACCAGAAGCTAGTAGACTTCATCGTGAAGAGAAAGGGGGCCGACCAGCACCTGCTGGACATTGTGAAGGGCAGGAAACCATCCAGGTGGCTGGACGACCTTTGGAAATCAAAGAGGGAAGTCTTCTGCATTGAGACCTACCTGGAGGATGAGGACCAGTTGCATCTCGTGGCCAGACACTTGCAAGAAATATCCAAGGAAGCGGATGAGGCCCTGCTCTCTCTGGCAAGAGGAGACAGAGTCCGGTTTACCATGGAGGTTCTTCTTCCAGAAGCAATCATCTGCTCCATCGCTGCCCTGGATGAGCTTAGCTACAAGGAGGCAGAAGAGAAGTACCTGCGTGGCCCACCCGTGCACTACCGTGAAAAAGAGCTCTTTGACAAGACCATCCTAAAGGCTGCCCGGATGAGGTCAGCATCCAGGATTCGGGCTGCCAGGAACCCCTCTGCACCCACTCCTTAGAAGGGAGCTTCCTCCTTTCAGCCATCACCCCCGCAGCTCCACCTCCAAAAGAGGACCATCTGGGAGACTCTGGGCTTTGCTATGGCCACTGTGAAAGCTCCTCACTGCACACACGTTTCTCCCCTCCCACCCACCCACCCACACCCTCGAAATAAAGGTTCATGTCCGTGCTTGACGGTGCAGATGTCCACATCCGCTCGACAATTCCTGTAAGCTTCAGGCCAGGCCTAGCCCTCTTTAGCCTGTGCCCCAGGCGCGGTGGGGGCGCCTCTCTGGAACGTCACCAGCCATGGGTGGAGTATTAGCTAGCTATGCACAGCCTTGCACTCTCTGCACGGACCCCACGCACCCAGACAGCACACCAGGTCCCTGATGACACTGTGTCTCTCTCCCTGTCCTCTCTAGGGTGCTATGGATGGGGCCGGATTCCACTGTTTTCTCCATTACCTCATTCTTGCTCACTCACGTTGAAGGAGAGGAACAGATGTGTGCTTTGAGCTGTGCTTTGAAGCCAAAGAAGGGGTTGGAAATGTTGTGACCTTGGAGATAGCCTGATCTCAAAGAACTTACACACATTCTCTCTCTCTGTCTCTGTCGTCTCTGTCTCCCTCCACCCCCCCTCTCTCTCTCTGTGTGTGTGTGTGTGTGTGTGTGTGTGTGTCTGTGTCTGTGTCTGTGTGTGTGTGATAGGTCAGAATCTGGTGTCTTCTTCAGTTATTCCCTCTCTAATTTTTGAAACAGGATCTCTGGACCTGTAGCTTGCTCACTGATTGTGCTAGAATGACTGGCCAGACAGGTTTTTTTGATCCTCCTGTCTCTCTCTCCCTGGTGCTGAGATTAAACATACCTGTCCATATACCTTTTTTTTTAAAAAAAAAAAAATGAGTACTGGGTAATGAACTCAGGGTGTCACCTCATGCAGAAAGCACTTTACATTCTCAGCCATCCTCTGCTCCCCAGAGACTTCATACTCTTAATGAGAAAGATTTGCCAACCTCGTGGGCTGACTCTCTGCAGCAAACATCAGTATCCCAGCTTTTCTCACATTTCAGAGATCAGAGACTTGTGCTGCTTGCAGGAAAGGGGGGGACCTAACATTCCTTGGAGTCACTGACACCTGGGGTATACACGGATGAGAGACAGCCCTGCCATATCTCTCAGAAGCTCCTGTTTTCCCTGTCTTGAATCACAGTCCATGACATATTTTGGTGACAGGGAACTGAATTGGTACCTATGTGCACTCTCAAGTACAACCTTATAGGAGCCTCTTGTGTTGTTCTTGCCTGAATCTCTGTGATATGTCCATGTATTCTGCAGCCTGTCTCTGTATTCACAATACCTCTTTTGTTTTTGTTGAACATTAGTACTTGATGCTAATTTCCTGCTTTCCTTTCTGTACACAGTGGCCTCTTACCCAGGTTAAAAAAAAACTGTCAGGAATGTTTAATGGGCTTGTATTCTCATTAGTGGGACTGCAGAGACAAGAACACTTGGTCTTGCTGACCAGCCAGTACAGCCGAATCTGCAAGCACTTTTTTTCTGTGAAGAGACCCTGTCTAAAGAAACTAATATGGAGCATAAATGAGGAAGACACCTGGTGTCAACTTCTGGTTTCCTCATTCAGGTGCTCACAAAAAGGACCATGTATACATACCAAAAATAAATCAATAATGTGCAGAATATTTTAAAATAGAACCCAAGTTTTCATCTGTGTTATGAGCTGTCTCTCTGTAAAAGCCATCAACACAGTATAACAATCCTTCTTACTTTAAAAAGTAAAAAATCCCTGACACCTCCCTTCTTCCTGCTTTTGACTCCACCTAGAGGAGGAATTAATAATTCCAATCTGTTAATGGCTCTTCCAAGAGATGATCAAGTCTAAGACCATTGTGTTCTCCCCAATGCATACCCAAGAACCATAGCAGTGAAGTACTCAGGCTGTATGTCAGATATATTCTTATCTCCATATTCAGCCTCTCTTATGACTTTAACTGTCTCTGCCCCTGTACATTATATTCTGACAACATAGCACTCTCTCCTTGCCTGCCATTCATGGGCCTATAGGTCCCAGCAGCACTATTTTCCCTGCCTACAGCATCCTCTTTCTGAGGTAGAAGCCAATTCTTTTTTCATACCTTACAAGTTAACTTGGTTCCATTTTTACTACTCACTTTGAGCACCAGCTGTGGGACAAGATATAACTGTCCTCAATGCTCCAGTAATCTGCTCACCTTCCTGCTGTCTCTTGTCCCTTATTTTTTCTTCCACTACTTTTGTCATTGCTTCTTGAGACACTGAAGTCCTCATAATGCCCTATCTAATGACCTTACTCTCCTCACCTTATTTTTCTCAAGTCCTGAAGATTTTTCCAGTTCTGTAATCTCTGTCACCTACTGTCTTGGTCACATTTTCACTTCTTATTACCGACAACTGATGCTAAGGATCTTGTTCTCTGACCACCCCTTCTCTCTTTTCTATACACACTTGATCTCCCAATAGTTTCTCAGTCCCACCAAATTGCCACCAGTCCTTTTTTCTCTGTCCTGGCACCACTGTGATCACTCCTTACACCATGTGTGGGCAGATTCAAACAAAACAAAACAAAACAAAACCATGTCACTAGTTCTCCCCTAGATATATTACTACACATGTCAAGTCAATCACTCCTTGGAACTGGCCATCAGTTTCTACTCCCTTATTCTGGTCCATTTACCCCTTCTCAGTCTCCTCTCTACAAACTTTCCACACTCTTTCCTTCTCCTCATCTCAGCTGATAATTCCAGTGTGTGCTACTCCAGAAAGTAGAAGTCCCTTTTGATTCCCATTTCTTACTCATCACTCACTGTGTCTCCCTTGAACACAAAAGTTTCTCAGAAGAAAAATTTTAAACCTCTTGTATTAATTCCTTATATACCTACCACTTCGTTGGCCCTTCACCGAAATCATCAATGACACTTCTCTCATTAAATTTAATATTATTTCACAGATCTCAGCTCTCAAACTCTTCAGCTAACAGTCAATGTAACCAATCATTCTTGCTTTTCTCAAACTGCCTTCACCTGGATTCAGGGACAATCCCTCCTCTTGATTTTCTGTCTGTCTCAAACTGCCCCTCTTCATGCTCCTAACCTTGAAACCTGAATTTAATCTGCCTTCTGTTCCCAGCTACGTCCAGATCCAGTGGTGCAGATCCTGGAACTTAAACATTTATAGGGAACTTTATGGGAAAGCAAAATCTTGACTTATTGAAATACAATCCCTTTTGTCTTTCTGATGGACTCTCAAGTTTGAGAACTGCTATGCTAGACCATCTCAGTCAATCTCTTGGCTTTAGATACAATCATTTGAAATTGCACTTGGCTGCCAGCAACAGCAAACTCATGAGTAAAGCTTCTTTAACTACTCCACATAAAGATCCCCCCAACTCTTCTATGACTCATCATAACATCTAATTCTGTTCTTATCAGGGTATTTAATACCACTGAAGTTGGAGCTCTTATAAATTTCATTGTTTGTTTATTTATTGTCTATTCTGCATCAGAGCAGAGACATTTACACCTTAATCTCCATGCTGGAGACCTAGAAATAACATAATCAATAAGTGCTGCTTGGTAGAATGTCTGAGTTAATTGTGTGCACAATACTTAAATCTCCATTATCTTTTAAAAGTCCCAAATCTCTCTTGGCTAGGGGTAGATAAGTAAAAAAAGGGGGGGACTGTCTCTTCCCCATGGCAATTTAAGCTTTTTTTATCATTCATTTTATTCACAGTAGCTCTACATGCCAGGCACATTCCGACATCGATTATCAAATGGTTTTAACTTATCTCCTACATGGTGCTGCTGCCCTACCTCTCTTTAGCCTGCTCTCACTGTTTTGTAAATCACAATCCTAAATGATGCCCTCTGGGAAGCCCCATTTACCAGGAACTATATGGAAGCATGTGCAATTTTCAGGTCACTTTGACCAGGTTCAAGGGAGTCTTCACATTAGATCTAGCCATCAAGGAATTGTCCCACATCTGCTATAAAGTGACCAGCCTTCACATCTTGGCAGCACTCAGGCAGCAAGCTATTCTTGGGGAGAAGTACAGTCATGATAACTTCAAGGTAGTGGCGCTGCCAGAGCCACGTGTTACACTCGTGGCAAATGATGCTGACTATTCTTATTCTTTATAACTGCCAACAGCTATCTCACAAGTTGGGAGACTGTGTTCTATTGTAGATGCATCAAACTAGTTACTTTGATCTGCTGTTTGCCTCTTTGTATCTCTACTTCTTTTACTATGAATCAGGAAGTACTGGTTATACATTTCATATATTTGGAATAAAGTCAAAGGGGCAGCATAAGTTAAACATGATGCTGTATGTAAATAATCCACAAGAGCACAGAAAAACACTGTAGCTTGGGGAAGGTAAAGGAAATGAACTAATGGCATCCGGCTTCAGCACCTTTCTCCAGAGGCTTCCCACCAGGCAGAGGGTAGAAGTGTGACATGAAGAGGAGACAATGAAATGGACTAGAGCTTGGAAACCCGGTAAGGCTTATGTATTTAAGAAAAAATGAAACCTGAGCCTCCTTGGGAAATTAAATCCAGTTTAGTGTAGATTAGAGCAGGTTGGTGGCCTGCAGGCTGGAGAAGGTGAGGATGTGGCCTGGGTAGGGCAGCTTGTTGTCCTTCACTTAACTGTAAACAAGAATGGTACTCTGACATAATAAAGCAAATAATAAGAAGATAAGATAGGGAGTACAGGGGATATTCTGACAACCAGCTGCTGTGGGATGGTCTTTTTGTATGCTGTGAATATGTTTTGCTACCATTGGTTAATCAAGAAGCTGCCTTGGCCTATGGAAAAACAGGTTATAGCCAGGCAGAAAATCCAAGCAAAGATACAGAAAGAAGAAAGGTGGAGTTGGGGAGACGCTGTGAGCCACCAGGGAAGCAAGATGTAATAGAACACAGGTAAAGCCATGAGAAATGTGGCAATATATAGATTAATAGAAATTGGTTAATTTAAGATGTAATAGCTAACTAGCAAGTGTGGTGGTATTGTGTTCCCCAAAATATTGTGCACCCTAATAAACTTATCTGGGGTCAGAGACAGAACAGCCACTAGATACAAAGGCTAGAAAATGGTGGCACATACACCTTCAATCCATCTATTCAAGGAAACAGCCAGGCATGGTGACACATGCCTTTAATCCCAAGAAGTGAAGCTTTAATCCCAGGGAGTGATGGCAGATAGCAGAAAGATATATAAGGTGCGAGGACCAGAAACTAGAAGCATTTGGCTGGTTAAGCTTTTAGGCTTCTAGCAACAGTTCAGCTGAGATACATTCAGATATGAGGACTCAGAGGCTTCCAGTGTGAGGAAGCAGGATCAGCTGAGGAACTGGTGAGGTGAGGTAGCTGTGGCTTGTTCTGTTTCTCTGATCTTCTAGCATTCACCCCAATACCTGGCTTCAGGTTTGATTTTATTAATAAGACTCTTTAAGATTCATGCTACAAGCAAGAAGCCTGAGCCATAGACTATGGTGATATTTTATTTGTACTGAAATGTGATTTTATTTGTATGTTAATAAATAAAGTTGCCTGGGGGTCAGAGCTAATAGCAAGCCATAGCAGAAGCTGGCAGTGGTGGTGCACGCCTTTAATCCCAGCACTTGGTAGGCAGAGCTAGGCAGATCTCTGTGTGTTCAAGGATACAGCCAGCATGGAGACACACACCTTTAATCTCAATACCAACCATAGAAGACCTGGAGGTCTGTATAGATGGGCAGTGACGAGGAAGGAGGTCATGTGGTTGGGTTTACAACCAATGAGAAGGCAGAACAGAAAGTCTATAAAAAGACAGATACACAGGAAGTAGCGCCCTTGTGGAGAGGAAGAATAGCAGTAGCAGTGAAGGGTAAGGTTTTTAGCTCTTAGCTATTACTCTGACCTTTTGGGCTATTAACTCTGCATTTGGCTCTGTGTTTCTTATTTAATAAGACCATTCATCTACAATAGACCAAACAGTTTGTAATTAATATTAAGCCTCTGAGTGATTATTTTATAAAAATGGCTGCTGCCCAGGCAGGACCAGGTTGGACCAAGAAACATTAGTCTACAACCAGCAGTTTCCAGCCAAGTGGTGGCACCAAAACTAAACCTGCACTACTGAGAACCAGGGCCTGACTTGAAAAGCGAAGATATGTTGATCCTTTCACAGGGATGACTAGGGGCAGCAGAACTTATGCAGGGACTAAAATAAAGCAATTTTTGAAGCCTAAAGAATCAGTCTTTAGACACCACAAATCTGTTTTCTAATGAAATTAGATTAGAAAATATGATTTCTATGTGCTAATATTCAGTAACAAGTCTGGGAGCAGGTGAGGGGAAGAACCCAAGAATCGTGAGGAATAGAAGATGGTCCTGGAGATCTCAGAGCCTCAGACACAGAGAAGCATCAGCTAAGAACATCCCACACTCCAAGTAACCTTGGGGCTTGTCAACACCCAGTAGGTGGAGGCTGGAAGAATTTAGCTCAATGGATTCTCAAATTTTTCTTTCAGAAGGAATGAGGGATATTCCACTGAGGAGAAATACAAGGGGTAGAATAAAGGTGCAGAGAGATGAGAATGGTGACAAAGAAATAAGAGCAGCCCATGAAAGAAAAGGGACAACCACTTGGGGAACACAAAGCAAGCTTTGTGTGTATGGCAGAGTTCTCAAAGTCAACAGAAGAGGGTGCTCCACATACGTGAATAGAGACAATCAGCCTGTTCTGTGCTCCAAGAGCAGAAAAACATTCATTTCACATGAAAATGAACTAACAGAAGACAGTCAAAGACAAATCTCATGCAAAATACTAACAGAGAAAGGGAATAAGGGCAGAATAGTACCCTCCTAGACTCATTTTAAACTAGGATAAAGTCATTAAGATAATAGCACAAGTTGTGTGTGGCTATCAAACATACATAATCTGATACTCTGGAGGCTCAGTCAAAAGAATCACAAAATTCAGGCTGATGGGAGAGATCATCAAGGGCTCTGAGCAGAAGAGATTCCTTATGATGGCTATGAAATTCCTTTGAGCTTCTGGTGAGCACCTGAACAACACTACATTGACCTGAAAGACTGTCCTTTCTTCCTGGGTCTAGTGAAGTACATGAATTTGGGGTCTATGGTAGCCATGGGAGGGGCTCAATGTGGTAAAGATAGGCTGAGTGATGCTGAGAGAGACCAATCCAGCTGATTCGAATCCAGGTACCATTTAAGAGGATTTCTACATTCAGGTTGGCAACGATTCAGTGATCAGTGTATGATTTAAGCCTGAAGAACTGATTGTGTCCCATTACAGGGACTATGAGTATGAGTAGAGGTGAATAAACCAGGTCCTTTCCTCCATTATTGATGGATTCCTGGACAGAGCTCTTCACTCCACTTGTCAGATGAAACATCTTTTCTAAAAACATATTCACAAATAAAACCTTTGGAAATGTTTGAAAAAGAATCACCTCTGAAACATTAATCATCTTAGGAAGGAAAGGGGTGTTGACAGTAGCTGTACACTAATATATTAGTTACTTGGTCTTGAGCCAAAAGAAAAAAGAAACACTTTTGTGTTTAGTGGGCTTCAAAAAGGTGGAGGAAGAAAGTATATCTAGAACAGAGAATGGTAGGGACAAAGGAAGGAATAGTGAGGCAGTCTTGGCTGAAAGTAGACAGAAAAGTAAAAGGATATAAAACTAAATGATATATGCTATTCTTAGCTTTCAAGAGACTGAGCTACTGAGATACTACAACCTGGCTAGTCTGTGTTCTTTGGGAGAAGAAAAAGAAAGGGAAAGAGTAGACACACTCAGAGAGTGGGGGCTAGAATAACAATTCCTAAAGAAAATAGAAGTAAAATTGTCTAGGGAAATAAGGTGAATGGTAAGAAAGGGTCAGATATGTAGCTCAGCAATACAGCATTTGCTTAGCATGTGAAAAGGTTTGGGTTCAATTATCAGTACCAAGACAGGATAATCCAAGACATGAAGGACCGACACAAATTAGAGTTATAAAATCACAGAAATGAAGTAATTGATTTAGAAAGTAATTATAGGTGAAATTTAAGAGTTTTTTTAATCTCAGAGAATAAGACTAAAGTTAAAAGACCCATAAGTGATTAAACACAACATATAATGCCTCAAAAGAAACAGAATCTGGAGAGATGGCTTAGTAGTTAAGAGCACATGTTATTTTTGGAGAGGACCCTGGTTTAATTCCCAGCACCCATGTGGCAGCTCACAAGCATCTGTAACTCTAGTTCTGAGGGATCCAACACCCTCTTCTGTCCTCCATACTCACCAGGCATGCATACAGGTAAGCACTTATGCACATTTTTTTAAATGAGACAGATGAAGAAACCAAGTACATATTTAAAACAAAATGACAAAGAGAGGAAGAAGACTTGAAACAAATGACAAAAAGGGTAGACAAAAAAAATCTATGCTGCATATAATATACATCCCCAAAGATTAAAAGTAAAGCAAGTGCAGAGGACAAATGTTGTAGAATATTATTTCAAGGTTTGTTACTTTTGTTTATGCTCTGGAACGTTTGTTTAATGATGCAAAGGTGTGTTTGATGAAATAAAATTCACATGCAGTCAGGAGGCTGAGTCAGCAATTAGCTGACAGGAAGTGGTAGGGAGGAGCCAGGTGAAAAGGGGTTGATAAGGAGGGGCGAGGAGAAGCATGAGGGCTTTTTGGAGGACTTGAGCAAGGAGAGGAGGTGAGCTACTTGCTATTCATTCAGTCTCTCTGAAGAGCAGAATTCCACCTTAACCTTTGAATCTTGAGTTCTTTAGAGGGACAGAGAGGTTTAGTTAAGTTCTCTTTGTAGCTTCGCAAGAGTTGGAGCTTGAGGGAACAGATTCCCTTATTGTCCTCCATTCCCTCTGGCTCTGAACAATCTTTCTAATCTTCATAATTTTTCACTCTTTCATACATAATTATCTATTCTATTTTCCCCTCCTAGGGAGGTCTATCCCTACCCGCTATTCCCTTCTCTATACATAACCTCTGTGGTTATACAGATTGTAGCTTTAAGCATATGCTGTGGAATAACCCTCTTGTACACTGTAAAGATTTGTCACTTGAATTGGTTTAATAAAATGCTGATTGGCCAGTAGCCAGGCAGTAAGTATAGGTGGGGCAACCAAACTAAGGATGCTGGGAAGGAGAAGGCTAGAGAGAGGAGTCGCCAGCCAGACACAGAGGGAGCATGAAATGAGTGTGCCATGCTAATTGAGGTATTGCCACATGGCAGAATGCAAATAAGGAACTTAAAATGTAAGAGCTAGTTAGTAATTAGCCTGAGCTATTGGCTGAGCATTTTATAATTTATATTCAGCCTCTGAGTCAGTTATTTTGGATTGGGCAGTCAGGACATCGAAATGTCCATTTACAGGCATATCTTTCTTTTTTTTTTTTTCTGTACGATTGGATGTCGAATGCCGTTTATTGAAAGAGGGAAGAAACCTTAAATACATACAGGCTTACAGCACAAATGGAGGAACCCCCGGAGGGCAGAAGTTTGCTACCAATGGTCTACATTCCAGACCCAATGTTCTACTTTCCAGACCCAATGTTCTACATTCTTGCATCTAAGTAGTTAACGCCCAAAATGCAGGATACACAAACAAGGAACTTCCCTTAAGCATTCAGAAGGGTGGATACCGGCAGGGAATCTGAATAGGGAGGACACAAGGAACTTCCCTTAAGCATTCAGAAGGGTGGATACCGGCAGGGAATCTGAATAGGGAGGACATCTGATCGAGGTCAGCAAGCAAGGCCTCAGCCACTCCCAGTCGGGGGCCAGGGCCCATGGCGCCCACAGGTCCCCCCTTTTTATTAAATGAGCTTCTGACTTAGGTTGCGTGGGACCAGCAGACCACCTTACCCGTCATAGAGACACCTGCCCAGGCCACACAAGTGCTCTGTCTTAGGTTGATGGCAGCCCCCCAAGCATTACCTGTCTCTGAATACTCATTATCATACAGACTCAACCATGTGAGCTGTAGAGTGACTGCTGCCAAAGATCTCAAAGTGGCACTGGGCTTGCAATCTGTGTGACACAGAAAAGACCAACAGAAGTCCTAATCCACCCATAGCCAGGAGGCTAAAGGCAATTGAACCATTCCCTTTTAAAATGAGCCTTACTGCAAATTGGAGTCCTTGTAAGGTGGTATCCCATAAGCAAATGGAACTTGAGTTTCAATAATTTTTTACAACTTACAAAGCCAATTATAATGTATAGAAGTGGAATTAAATTTATCATGCCCAATAAGAAGAAAGATTAACTAACTGTGGTAGCTACTTTTGCTGCCAGGGTCTCCATTGTGCTAGCTGTAGTAACCAATTATGAAATAGCAATCCCAGAAACAATAGCAGAAGTGGCCACCACTGCTATAACAGCAACAACGGCAACAGCGATGTCAGAGTCTCTTCTGGATCGTGTGAGCATCATCTGTGTCTAGCTGCCACGGTCCACTGGCATGGACACGGCTCCAGGAACACGAACCACCAAGGCCCATTTTTCTTGATCCCAGCACTACTTAGGCTGGCAGGTCTGCAAGAGAACAACTGAGAAACATAAAGAAAACAAAAAACAAAAACAGCAAACAAGGAGCAGAACTAATGGCCTCAATAATGGCTACATTCAGGCTCACAAATTTTAAGGTATCTTTAAAAAGGCTAGATGAATTTTAGGAGGCCAATAAATGTTGCACAGAGTCATTCCTGAAAAGTAGGTACTACACCAGCTTGAGGGGGGTTGCAAAATGTGAAAAAGGCTTAGCTGGCATGCTACTGTTAGCAAATGGAGTTCATTGACCTTCAGAGTTATCCTTAATCTCTAAGGTGTGGTACATTCTCAATGTTTTTTGAAAAAAGTTACCATACATTACCTTCTGAGGAATCCAAACACATGGCTACAGTTCCTAGGCTTACAATAATGTTTGCCAAGGCTGGCTGTATTGGGCTCTCAATCCCCATTGGCATCAGAAGGGGAGAGTTTTTTATGAAGGCCCAATAGGTCTCTGCCATGTTGGGATTTAGCAGCAGCCACAGGGCGCACACAGCGTTCAGGAACCCACAGAGGAATTTCATTGTCTTGCGGAAAGACACAAACAGATCCCCGGGCCCACACCAACACCGGATCGGGTCCCCTCCAAGTGCCAGTAGAAAGATCTTTCCATCGCACCAGAGGATGATTTGCAACAGGAGCCCTCCAGTGCTTATCTGCAGCAGATACTCCAGCAGAATCCACCGATAAAAAATTTAAAATATATAAAACAAGGGAAAGAATAGAATGTGGAGAGGAGAGATGAGCCCCTAGCTCCCCCCTTTTTACTTTAGCAATATAAGTTTTTAAGGTACGATGGCAGCGTTCTACTATAGCCTGCCCTTGAGGATTATAAGGAATACCAGTCTTATTAACAATAGAAAAGTATTGGCAGAATTTTGAAAATCCCGTACTACTGTAGGCGGGACCATTATCAGTTTTTATGCATTTTGGCACTCCCATGTAAGCAAAAGCATGAAGACAATGATTCTTTACATCCTTAACCTTTTCCCCGGAATGGACAGAAGCAAAAATTAGAGAAGAATATGTATCAATAGACACATGGACATATTGTAATTTTCCAAAGGAAGGCACGTGTGTGACGTCCATCTGCCACACATGATTAGGTAAAAGTCCTCAAGGATTAACTCCCAAATGAGGAACAGGTAAAAATTCCACACAAATAGGGCATGATTTAACTATCTGGATGGCTTGTTCCCGGGTTATGCCTGTATGATAATGGAGAGATCCAGCATTAAGATGATAACGCTGATGCAACTGAGTAGCCTTATCAAAGGCAGAACAGACTAATGTGACAGCCATACGAGTAAAGGCATCAGCCCTCTGATTACCTTCACTTAGAGGTCCAGGCAATTGAGTATGAGCTCTAATATGGCCCACATAAAGGTTATGTGTAGCAGGAATCTTTAAAGTTCTTATTGATAAAATCAAACCCGAGGTCAGTTATTGGGGTCCATGCTGGTAGATCAGAGAGACAGAACAAGCCACAGCTAACCTCACCTGGTCAACTTCTCAGCTGGTCTTGTTTCCTCAGACTGGAAGCTTCTGTGTCCTCATCCCAATGGCTCTCAGCTGAACTGCTGCTGGAAAGCCTGAATGCTTAGCCAGCCCAAATCTTAACCAGCCAAAAGTCTCTAGTTTCTGGTCCTCACGCCTTATATATCTTTCTGCTTTCTACCACCACTCCCTGGGATTAAAGGCTGGCTTTCTGGGATTAAAGACGTGTCACCATGCTTGGCTGTTTCCAATGTGGCCTTGAACTCACAGAGATCCAGAGGGATTACTATCTCTGGAATGCTAGGATTAAAGGTGTGAGTGCCACCATTTTCTAGCCTTTGTATCTAGTGGCTGTCTGTTCTCTGACCCCAGATAAATTTATTAAGGTACACAATATTTTGTGGAACACAATACCACCACATCTCCTCTCTTTTTGTCTAAAATTAAAGAAAGCTTATAACTAATACAAGAAAAACTATCTAATAAGTATATACAATATATACAGACAAAAATTACATTAATGATGTCTAGTCCATTAACATTTGACAGATTCAGATAAAAACTCCATTATATATATTAACAATGTCCTGTCCAGTAACATCTGATAAACTCAGACCAAAAAATTTTCATTACTTATCTTATTTAAAACAAGTAGTTCCTTTTTAAAAGTAGATTCCATAATCTCCCTTTTTATCTTATCATATCCATATTTTCTCTTTTTTCTTTTCATAATAGATTCAGTAGTCTACCTTTTGTCATTTTTATATCTTCCCCTTTTTCTTCAGTGTAGATTCAGTGATCTACCTATTTATTCTTTTTTCTCAGAGTAGATTCGATGATCTAACTCATATCTATATTCTCTTTTTCCTTTGCTTTCTAGGGGTGAAGATATCTTTAGGGAATCTTGAAAAGAAAATTTTGGGGTTAATCATCAAGTCCTGTATCGTTTGTCCAGTCTCTGCATAATAGGAAAGTTCAGGGCTTGTTTCAAGTCTTTGTTCAAGTAGTCTGTCAGGCTGGATCATCTCAGCTAGCCATCTTAAAATTGTCTTAAAGCAGTTTGTAGTCCAAAGCAGATCTTTCCAGGGTGTTAATCAGCTTAATGGCTTTACCATAGTCCTTTTGAAGATTTCAAAGTTGCTGTTAGGTGTGGTCATAGTTCCATGCAGACTTTTTTTTTTTTTTTTTTTTGCCTCCTCTGTGGTTTGGAGCAATCACAGTCTGATAAATGTCTGTCTCTCAGAACCATGAACATTCTTCTCTAGAACAGAAAATCTTCACAACAATTTCTCCCCACCATTTGTCTTGCCAAACTTTTCCAAACTGACCTTTGCCGATGCTTTCTTGTAACACGATGGTCTTGGCAATTCTTCTCTGAACCAGCAGCAGTAAACCATTCATCCCAGGTAGCAGCATCACCACAGTCACCAACACGATGAGAAGGAGCTGGCAACGTGGAACAGTAACCACTGCTTCCATGGTCCCACCACTGTTTGTGGTTCAGTCCGGGCCAAAGCTTCTCCCAAGCCTCCTAGGCCGGCTCAAACTCGGGATCCTACTGCCTCTGTCTCTCAGCAAATCCTACCGGTGTGCGCCACCACAACCACCAGAGTGTAGCTTGGGCCTGAGCTGGGGCTCACAAGACCACAGGCAAACAGCTTTTTTCATGAATTCGTAACACGAACGTTGGGCGCCAGATGTAGCATGAATCTTTAAAGTTCTTATTGATAAAATCAAACCCGAGGCCAGTTATTGGGGTCCATGCTGGTAGATCAGAGAGACAGAACAAGCCACAGCTAACCTCACCTGGTCAACTTCTCAGCTGGTCTTGTTTCCTCAGACTGGAAGCTTCTGTGTCCTCATCCCAATGGCTCTCAGCTGAACTGCTGCTGGAAAGCCTGAATGCTTAGCCAGCCCAAATCTTAACCAGCCAAAAGCCTCTAGTTTCTGGTCCTCACGCCTTATATATATCTTTCTGCTTTCTACCACCACTCCCTGGGATTAAAGGCTGGCTTTCTGGGATTAAAGATGTGTCACCATGCTTGGCTGTTTCCAATGTGGCCTTGAACTCACAGAGATCCAGAGGGATTTCTATCTCTGGAATGCTAGGATTACAGGTGTGAGTGCCACCATTTTCTAGCCTTTGTATCTAGTGGCTGTCTGTTCTCTGACCCCAGATAAATTTATTAAGGTACACAATATTTTGTGGAACACAATACCACCACAGTTATGTGAGCGAGACCATATAAGTCCTTGCACTTGCAATAAGTATTCATGAATGGAAGAAATGGATGGTATGTAGGCTGTTGTTTCCAAAAGCATAATGGCATGTGCCACATATTGACTATCGGTATAAATATTTGCACTCTCATCAGAAAACTTCTGTAAAGCAAGCAACAGCACCTGTACCTCTGCCACCTGGGCAGAAGTGCCCTGGACTTTTACTCTCTTTACTATGTTACCAGAAACCACCACAGCAAAACCACGTGATGTGCCATCAGTAAATACCACACGGGCCTGAGGAATAGGAGTCATTTGTACTATCTTGGGAAATATAACAGGATGCAATTTAAAAAATTGACACACATCATTGGAGGGGTAGTGAGTATCAAACTGACCCTGCATGGAGCATGTCAATATGGCCCAATCATTGTCATTAGCTTGCAACCATGCTACTTGAGACTGGGTGTATGGGGTCACCACAATATCTGGCTCCTTACCAAAAGTTTGAACACTGATCTTGATTCCCTTAAATATAATCTGAGCGACAGCCTGTGGATAAGGAGTGATGATTTTTGCTGGAGAAGCTGGGGAATGTACCCATAAAATAGGACCTGTTTGCCAAAACACTCCAGTAGGTGAATGAGTAAAACAAAATATCAAATACAATAAGGGAGAATTAAGATCTATATATTGCACGTGAGCCTGTTCCAGGGCCTCTTGCACACGTTGTAGGGCTACACGTCCTTCAGCTGTTAATTTACGGGGAGATGAAGGGTCAGGGTCGCCCTTTAAGACATCATATAAGGGATGAAGCTGACCTGTTGAAATTTTTAAAGTGGACCAAAGCCATTGAATATCTCCCAGAAAGGTTTGGAAATCATTAAGTGTGCGTAGCTGATCCATACGCAGAGTAATCTTTTGTGGGCGTATGCCCGTGCGTAACAATTCATGACCTAAATAATGATAGGGAAAAGATACCTGTACCTTTTCTGGGGCTATCTGTAAATTAGCCAAGCTAAGAACCTCTTGTAAATAAGAAAAGGCATCAAAAACAAGTTTTTTTATCTTTAGCAGCCATTAATATATCATCCATGTAGTGAATTATATAAACACCTGGAAAAGCTTTTCGAACTGGAGCTAGGGCCAAAGACACATAAATTTGACATATAGTAGGGCTGTTGGCCATTCCTTGAGGCAATACCACCCATTGATATCTCTGATAAGGTTCCTTAAGATTTTCTGAAGGAACACTGAAAGCAAAGCGAGGACTGTCCTCGGGATGCAAAGGAATGGTGAAGAAACAATCCCTCAAGTCAACCACAATTAAATGCCAATGCTTAGGAATTGCCACAGGGGCAGGCAAGCCAGGCTGTGTTGCTCCCATGAGAAGCATGGTTTTATTTACAGCTCTAAGATCCTGTAACAGCCTCCATTTTCCTGATTTCTTTTTAATAACAAATATAGGTGAGTTCCAAGGTGAAGTGGAAGGAATGATATGTCCAGCATCTAACTGCTCCTTAACCAATGCATATGCAGCCTCCAATTTTTCCTTAGCAAGGGGCCACTGCTCCACCCATACAGGGTCATCACTCTTCCAAGTGATTTTTATCGGTTGTATTATTGAAGGCTGCTGTGCAGTGACCCCTATGGAAAAGACCCTAATCCTCTAGTATCGCCAGGACCCCTAGTGACACAGTTTTTGTCTGCCACAGGGAGCGGGTCTCCTTGCAACATTTTCCCTAAGCCTTTGTCCGGGCAGTAGCTCTGACTCTTCAGCATCTGTTGTACAGGCTGTGTAGTAAGTACAGCTCCAATACCATCTAACACATCCCGTCCCCACAAGTTCACTGAAATGTTAGGTAGCACAAATGGTTGAAAAGTTCCTGCATGACCTTTCTCATCCTTTCAATTTAAAAGTAGCCTGCTCTGCAATGGCGTCTGAGCTGTGTTGATACCTTTTGGTTAGAGGTAGAATTTTTAAAGGGCCAATTGGGATCTCAGGATTCTTGTGAAATTATAGATATATCCAGCACCAGAATCCAATAATCTTTCAATCTCAATCTCATATAATTTTATTTTTAATTTAGGCTGTTTATCATTGATAACTGTTTGTCAAAACACCTTTTTTCCTGTGCTTTCAAAGCCTCCAGTTCTATATATCGGCACCATTTTGAATTTAAAATATGAAAGCAGTAATAATTGAGGAATTCTATCACCAGCTTTTGTTTTCATGGTCCTTTTTACATATGCCAATAATAAAAGCATTAAATACAATCTTTATAGGATTTGAAGAGGTAACTTTAGGTAATACTCTTTAGTAGTATTTTATAAAATCTTTTTATAGATCCCAAATAACACATTAGCACAAATAGCCAATTATTAACAATGTGGACCAAACAATTTACCTGTATTTTATTTACTGGAAAATTAATTTTGTAACCTCTTTATCAGGAAGAAATTATCATTTATGGGTTTATCTTAGCAATGTTATTTAATAAGCTAATAACCCAATCTATTTTAGGTATTATATTTTTATAGAATTAAACCAAGAATTTCTAGAAAGCAACTTAAATTGCAGAGCCAAATTTTCAGTAATGATCAACAGACAAGAGCATACCTAATATATAGTTTAAAATTGTGAATCCTCTTTCTTTAGTTTATCTACCATGAGAATCCAAACATTCATCCAAACATTTATCAAGACAATCAAAAGAACAGAACATCCTTTATTCAAACAGCATTGACTTAGCATTCAATGTCCTGACCGAAACCATTTTTCACCAGAAGTTAGGCCCGGTTTAAACTTTTAGTGCTAGTCCCTTCCCGGCCTCAGCTCGCTGAAGCGAGAGCTGAGGCTGCAGCTTAGCTTTGCTCTGCCCAGTGCTCGGGCTCCATTGGCAGCGTCTGCCTGGGCCGCACTCCATCACGGCCCTGCCTCCCACCGGTGTGTACCTGTCCTCCCACTGCTTCGGGCTATCTAGTGTACGCCTTTGTCCGCCACAGCCGCTGGGCGCGCCCCGCACACACAATTCATGTTTAAACTTCCTACTCCCATGAAGGGACTACCTAATAACGAGTTATTCCCACCATAAGGGAAAAACAGAAAAACATTTCCCATGAAGGGATCCTAATATTGAATTATTCCCACTCTGAGGGAAAAAATAAAAAACATTTGAACCAAAATTAAGCAAACAGACAGCAAAACTTTAAGCTCTGGGCTCGCCTGCTGTTCAGCCAGCAGCAATGAGGCCTACCTGCCGATTCTTTGTAATTCAGATGCTGCCGCTCTCCACTGGCAGGAAGAAAAAACTCAAAAGAGTTTTCAGCTATCCTGAAAACTCTACAACTGGAAAATGTCTTTATATCCTCCATTACCACTGGGAAGAGGCTTCTCTCTTTCCTTCATCCTTCCTCTACAGGGCCCCAATCTTTAGGCCTAGTTTCAAAAATTTTTCCCCTTTTTACCGGGAAAATTCTTTTTTCTTGATTAAAATTTTTTCTCTCTTTTCTAACAGGAAACTTCCTTTCCTTCCCTCTTCTCTATTGGGAAGATTTCCTTTTTCATTTAAAATCTTTAGCTGTCTTGCCCTTACTTAACTTTGGTGCCTTCCTGCTTCAACAGTCCAATTAACTGACTGTGAGCTAGCCGCACCCATTTCAATCCTCTCTTACCTTAAAAATGCCGGCCGGCCTTCCAAGAGTGTCCGTCAGCTGGTCCTTCTTTCTCAGACCTCGGTAGGAACCTCCATTTGTAGCGGTAATGCCCGCATTACCAATACCCGTTCACCATGTCCGAGCGAAGGGCTGCGGATTAAAAACAGAGACAAGAGACAGCGGGTCATTCGTACAATTGGATGTCGAATGCCGGCATATCTTTCTTAAAGGGGCATAATTCAATCTACAGCATCCCCCAAATACCTACTGATTAAAATGGCTATATCAGTAACATAGTAACAAATTGATCATCTTCCCTATTAGAGAACATATACAATTCACAACCAGTACATTTCCCTTTTCCCAGGACTGTTGTTGAAAGAGAAGATTATCATGAACCTCCTTTCAGTACATTCACAGCCTTTGAGATCATTAACCTCCTTGAGAACAGAAAGAACACTATGGACCCTACACTGAAAGCAGGTACAAATTTACAGGCTCTCTGGCTCTATTTATAGGCCCCACTTTAGTCCCACTCCCGAAATTTAGCTCTATGCTTCTCTCGTGACAAGACTTTCTCATTATTATAAGTCCTGAGGAGAAAACCATGGGTAAATAACCAATGGGTTATTAATCTACTAAAATAATTTATTTTTATTTTCAAAGTTTTAAAGGGCTAGTTGTTTAGAGGAAGGAGTAAACAGAATGGTGATTACTCAAAATGTTAAACAGAGACTATCTTATCCAGCATGTCCACTTCTAGGTAAAAACCTCCAACAAATTGAAAGGTGGGTCCCAAAGAAGTATGTGTACAGCCATGTCCCAGAATCATCATTTGCAATAGACAAAGGGGGAAAACAACCTAAGTGATGAAAAAATGAACAACCCAGATACAGTCTATGCATACATTGGAAGATGAATCAGCCTTCAAAATAAATGGAATTTGACACAAGCTGCAACAGGTATTCCTGAGGACATTGTGCTGCTCAAAAGAACTCACTCTCAAAAGGACAATTGCTATGGAACATTAGTTCCATAAAATAGTGAAACTCATAAAGACAAAAGGCTTTCAGGGGAGAGGGCCAAGGAGGAGCATTTGATGATGAGAAAGCTCTGAAGGTAGGTGGTGGTGACAGTTGCAAAGGAATGAGAATGTACTTAATGCTACTATGTGCTTAAAATACTCAGAATGGTCAGTTTTATGGTATGTTTATGTACCACAGTTAAAAATTTAAAAACACATTTCATAAGGACAAAAGATTTCACTGATGGGGATTTGAGGAATAGAAATTGTGACACCTGGTTAAAATCATCTGGTGCCAACATTTCTGCTTTGCAGCTGCCTGAGAATCAAGGATTTAGGTCTCCAGGGCCAGATAGATGACCAGAGCCTTGCAACTATCCTCTATAAAGAGAAGAAGTCAGAATGTTAGAAAAAGCTCCAGAACACAATTCAGTGACTGCTATTTTATATTAATAACCTCCTAGAAGTTACTTAAGAAAATTGGGGATTACTGAAAGGTTTATCTTTTAGTGTACCCAAAATGCTTAGCTGAGCAAAGTGACTTGACTTGGCTGGGCCCAAGGCCCAAGGTGACATTTTGACTTGGCATGGAAGCCACTTGGTTCCCCTGGCAGCCCACCTTGTCCATCCAGCTCTGTTGACCACTATGAGTGCTCTCTTCTGGCCTCTGTGAGCACCAGGATTATACACAGTATACATACACACACACACACACAGTCAAAACACCTATAAACATAAAATAAAAATAAATAATATATTTTAAGCAGGAGCATTGTTACTATTTCTTTCCCTAGCTATGGAGAAGTAGAAATATAAATTGAATTATTTCAGTCAGCTACAATATTAAATTTTAGTGTTTATCTAAATAAAAGCCTGTTTAATTTGAATAGAGATATGTTCATTCATTCACACAATAAGCAATTTTAAAGCAGTCTAAAATGTGCCAATAGCTAGGCTGAAAACTGAGAATGTGCAATACCCCTAGTTATGACATGACACAAACTGTGGCCTAGGAGAATGAATTGAGGGAAGTCAGGGGACTGTGGAGATCCAGCAAGGGTGGCTCCCCTATTCACAGTGTACAGAAGGTTTCCAGTGGGAGCTGTCTGAGTAGGAGTTCCCTGGGCCAGAAAATAGTAATGTAGGAGAGGCATTTCCTGTGTTATTTCCAGACTTGTACAAATGAATTCTTTTGTTCATTTCAAAAATAAGGAAATGTCAAAATGCAACAAATATGGTCCTGTATCCTGCTACTTCCAGACCCATGTGAATTTCCACAGTTTTCTTTACATGCCATGGTAATCCATTATGCAAGTGGTCATGATAATAAAACTACTGTCTCAATAATGACCATTCAGATGTTTCAGATCTTTTGCTATTGCAAACTATCCTGCAATAAGGTTTTTTATGAATATATAAGTTTATAGGTTTTCTTATGGCATTTCCATACATACATGGTTTTGTTTGATTCTCCAACCTCCTGACACATTCCTCCTCACCATCTCCCTAGCCCAACTCCCTGATGTACCTTTCAGCCATCAGTATTATGAACCCATATACTTTCTTATACCATTTGTTCTATTCCCTCACTTAAAGCTTCTTTTCTTTTTTCTACCACACAAAGCTTTTGCTAGTTTCCTGGGCTCTCCCCACACTTACTCTCACATAAATGCCCACATATAACAATTAGAAGTTAAGATTTGCATATAAGGGAGAAATGTGATAATGGAGTCTACTTTTAAAAAGGAACTACTTGTTTTAAATAAGATAAGTAATGAAAATTTTTTGGTCTGAGTTTATCAGATGTTACTGGACTGGACATTGTTTATATAATGGAGTTTTTTTTATCTGAATCTGTCAAACGTTAATGAACTAGACATCATTAATGTAATTTTTGGCTGTATATATTGTATATACTTATTGGATAGTTTTTCTTGTATTAGTTATAAGCTTTCTTTAATTTTAGACAAAAAGAGAGGAAATGTGGTGGTATTGTGTTCCCCAAAATATTGTGTACCTTAAAAGGGAGAAGATAATGAATTGGGCTTTCTAGAGGAATGCTTCCATTAAGCCCTGCATGGGGTTCAGTGTCATGACTCTGTGCTCTGGGTCCATGGCTAGGGTCAAGAACAATGCTTTGGTAATATTCATGTCCCTAGAACTTAGCACAGTGCAAGGCACCATATAAATACTAAAGAGATTGCCAACCCAGAGAAAGAAATCCATGTAGGTAAATATGTTTAAATAAAAAACAAAAGCCAAGTTATGTATCAGATGTACAGCATTGGAGGCTCAATACATCTGAAATATCAGTCCTACAAAAAACTGAGTTGTGGATTCTGTGCAGTCCCCAGAACTAAACTTCTCAAGACTTGCTAGATGGATTGAATGTCATATGAAAATGTAAAGGGGCTAGGAGATGTGGAAAGGAGTATGTACATGCAACTTAAAGTTATGGAAAATATAGCACTATGACAACACCAATCCTATGAAGAAATTTTAGGACTATGGGCCCAAGTGGCATCCACTCATCTCTAGAGGCATCTCAGAAGCAAACTAGGAGGACAATGCTACTGTACCACCATCCTTATGAATGCCTTACCCATATGGCCATTTAAATGCTAGAAATTGGGAAGAAAGGATCTGCCACTGTTCCATGAATCTTTATGCTCTGCCAGACTTCAGGAGGAGGCAGTGCCACATCATGGAACAAGAATGATAAAATCTGCAGCATACTGCTGTGCTAAGAAGAAGAGGTGTGATAGCTGTTTTTAGTTGTCAACTTGACTACATCTGGAGTTAACTAAAACCCAAAAATGACTAGGCATACCTGTGAGGGATTTTTGCTTAATTGGATTAACAGAAGCTTTCTCTGTTTGCTTCCTCCTACCTTCTCAAGTCCATTCCTTCACTGGCATTAGAACCTACTTCTTTGGGATTCCATCATATATTGAAGACCAGCTAAGACAACCAGCCTTGTGGACTGAACAACTACTGGATTCTTGGACCTTCCAAATACATAGGCAGCCATTGTAGGACTAGCTGGACCACAGCCTGTAAGTCATCCTAATATATATATAGTTTATTACATACAATACATAAAATAATATAATAAATGGCAGGGGAAATGAGTGGTGGTGCAGAAGGTCAAGACGGCCAGGGCCAGGGTAAGGCATCCCACTTGCCACTCGCTAGAAGTGATTCCAACAAGCAAAAACAAGCTCTACCTAGCTCAGTGACTACCATATCCCAGGCCCATGGAGAGAACCAGAGAAAGGAATGGGGACGTACTGTAGCCAGACTACAGGGTGATCCAGATCCCAATTGGGACACTAGTGAGTCAAAGGATAAAGGTGGTGAGGCTTGGGGCTCTGAGCTAAGGATGCCCATTGGCACTGAAACAGCATGGGGTGTAGAGGAACCAGTCACAGGGTTGCCTTGGCCAGAGAGAACCAATGCCTGGGGGGAAGTGCAGCAAGGCAGGGAGACAGTGCTCCGGAGAGGAGGCCGCAGGATCCAGCCCGTCTTCAGGATCATCT
Source organism: Peromyscus leucopus (assembly GCF_004664715.2). Classification (NCBI taxonomy): domain Eukaryota; kingdom Metazoa; phylum Chordata; class Mammalia; order Rodentia; family Cricetidae; genus Peromyscus; species Peromyscus leucopus. The sequence goes on along the minus strand of NC_051083.1, from coordinate 135,439,584 downwards.
ACACTGCTCTAGGGGAGCCCCATGAGGGCAGTACCCTTGAGTCCTTTCGTGAGTGAAACCCCTGGGTCCCTGGACCCAAAGGCTCCGGGAGGCCAGTGCCAACCCAGAGGCAGTTTCCTTCTGGACACCTTGACTGTGAGCGGGAAAAGACACCAGTGCCCAAGAAGAGCCCCAAGCTGGGGGTGTGCACCCAGCACCATAGGATTCATGCCCTCAGCTGGCCTGAGAGCCTTTGAGTGTGCAGAACAGACTTTGTGTGAACAGGAGTTGGAAGAACAGCAGCAAGAGGACTTGGAGGGGGGGCGAGGGTAGTTTGTTCTGCTCTCTTTTGTCCAGGGCTGCTGGAGAATTCCAGAAAGCAAGCAGGGGGAGCCTGGTGAATATAACTGGGCAGGCAGCTGCCAAGGCTGGCCCCAAACCCTGCCAACCTGAGAGGATGGCCAGGCAGTGCTGCCAAGGTGCCATCCTCCATCTGTCACCCATACCAAAAAGTTACAGAAGAGGCCATCTCAAGGGTTCTGCCTGGCTCTCCCAACATGGATGCCCCTTCCCCAATGCTATCCTGAGGCAGGCTACTCTCTGCTTTGGAACACCTCGCTTATCTTTCAGCCTCATGCTGACCCAGCTGTCCAACCAGTCCTTTCCCACCTTGTGTGCTTATCCACGACCCATTGCTCCTGTACAAAGCTGTGAGTGAGGAAAACCTGAAGCAGGGATGGGTGGGGCCTGGGGACTGTGCTGTAATGTTCTACTCCTGTTGTCACTTGTGACTATGTTTCCCAGGGTTGGTGAGGTATTCTTTGCTGTGCTTCGTAGTGTCCTGTGACTATCTTGTGCCAGAATAGGGCAGGGCCACTCTGTACTGGGTAATCCCTTGTAAGGGTTACCCAAAGAGTGAGGGAATTACAAGAGGTAGCTCTTGGGCCCTTGGAAAGGGAGAAAATAACAGAGGGATCCCAGTCGTGGTCAGACAAGGCCCTTCTGAGGAGCTCCAGTGTGGGATGACTCACGTAGTTAAAAGGGAGGTTTATTTTGTGGGATAACTTACAAATAAATGGATAGTTTACTGACTCTGGGAAAGACATAGCACAGTCCAGGGGTGTTCTCTCCACCGTCCAGGGTCCAGGAACCAAGAGGGCCAGTGCATCCGGATCTCGGGTCTTCAGGGCCCTCCCTTGGCCCCGCCTTGTAGGTGTGACTGTTAATGAAGCCTCAGTGGGGGTTGGAACTTTCAGATCAGAGCTGGAATGGCTACCCACTACAGACCCCGGCCTGTACAAGGAATGTAATGGTCCTTTGGCCTATTAGGTATCTCTGTTCCTGGTTTTGGGACTTGGGGGGAGCCCCTGGATACAAGGAATATGAGGGTCATTTAGACTCTTAGGTATCTCTGGTCCTGGTTGTGGAAGGTTGGGAAAGCCCATAGTTGTACAAGGAAGGTAAGGGTCATTTGGACGATTTGGTATCTCTGGTCCTGGTTGCAGGAGCTGGGGAAGCCCCTGGCTGTACAATGAATGCAAGGGTCATTTAGACTCTTAGGTATCTCTAGTCCTGGTGTGGGAGCTTAGGGGAGCCCTGGTGTAACTGAAGGTTTTCTGTGTCCTGCCCGGTCCCAAGGTCCCGCAGTCGTGCACCTGCTCAGACCCAAGTAAACACACAGAAGCTTAATATGAATTAAAACTGCTCGGCCATTAGCTTGGGCTTACCGCTGACTAGCTCTTACACTTAAACTCAGCCCATTTCTGTTCATCTATATGTCACCACGTGTTCTGTGGCGTTACCTGTGTGCCATTACATGCTGCTTCCTGGACGGCGGGCTGGCGTCTCCTCCTTTCTTCCTCTCTCTCCCCTTGAATTTCCCCCCTGCCTCTAAGCTACCTTGCCATAGGCCAAATGGCTTTATTAATCAACCAGTCAGAGCAACACAAATTCACAGCCTACAGAAAGACATCCCCCATCACCCTGGCTGTACAAGGAATGTAAGGGTCGTTTGGGCTGTTGTGTATTCTTGGTCCAGGTTGTGGGAACTGGGGAGAGCCCCTGGCTGTAGAAGGATTGTAAGGGTCATTTGGGCTATTAGGTATCTCTGGATCTGGTTGTGGGAGCTTAGGGAAGCCCCTGGCTATACAAGAAATGTCAGGCCATTTGGGCTATTAGGTATCTCTGGTCCTGGCTGTGGGAGCTTGTGGGAGTCCCTGGCTGTACAAGGAATGTGAAGGTCATTTGGGCTTTTTGGTATCTCTGGTCCTGCTTGTCAGAGCTTAAGAGAGTCCCTGGCTGTACAAGGAATGTAAGGGTCATTTAGACTCTTAGGTATATCTGGTCCCGATTGTGGGAGCCCCTGGCTGTTGGGGCCCTTTAGATTATTAGCTACTTCTAGTCCTGTTTGTCGGAGGACCAGAAGTAGCTAATAATCTATGGTCTGGCCCAACAGAGAGTGCAGATCACCAGGCTATTAATCACCCCCAATTCCCAGCTTTCTGGATGGAAGAACAGGTTTTACATCTTTTCTATTGAAAAGACAATTCTGCATCCTTAACATTCCTGGTTTCCCTGGAGATCCATCGGCACAAGGACCTGCCTGCTCCCAACAGCCTGGGATACTGTGATAGGAGTTGAGGTGTACCCAGGGAGGAAGACCCACATCTACAAAGTTTAGATGCCTCACATGAAATAATGAGAGCTGTCAGAATGTGTTCTGTATGCATCATCGGTGTGTACAAGGAACAGATAAAATATCTGAGTTCAAGCTCCTAAGAAACAAATGTATACATGGGGTTGGTGGGAGATGGCTCTGCAGGTAAAATGCTTGCTGAACTAGCATGAGGTCCTGAGTTCAGATTCCCTAGAAGCCTTTGAAAACCTCAGCACAGGGTTCTGTAGAGGTGGCTCGATGGTTAAGAGCACATTTTGCTCTCGCAGAAGACCCGAGTTCAAATCCCAGCACCTGTCAGGTGGCCTGAGACTGACTGATAACTCCACCTCTAGGGGGTCTGACACCCTCCACGGGCACCTGAACGAACACATTTGCACATACGTACATAGAGGCATACACACATACATATAAATAAAATAAGGGAAATAAATCCAAAAAAAAAAATCTCAGCCCCAAAGTGAGTGTAACACCAGCACTGGAGGGTAGAGACAGGGTGGATTCCTGGAGCTCAATGGCCTAACGCTCTAGCCCAATGGATGAGCTCCATGTTCAGAGAGATACCCTGTCTCAAAATAAGGTAGATACCTGAAATATCTCTTGCTTCTACATGCAAAAGCACGTGTGGTGGCATATGTGCACCCCCTGTGGGCATAAGCGCGCATACACACAAGTGTGCACATGCATTCATACACAGGTGTGCCTACCATATGAACACATATACACATGCACCACATACCAAAAGATTTACAAACACACACACACACACACACACACACATTCTCATGTATTCTCACATGTGTGCTACACATACGAACTCATACACCTGCTCCACATACCAAAGTGTTCACACACACACAGAGACACACACACACTCGAATCATACAGGATTCACCACTATGGTAATGTATTTATCATTTGGTATCGATCGTCAGAATATCTCAGGTAGAAGATATTCAAAGCTGGAAATATTACTAAAGGTCCATACACCCACACATACTTTGCACAAAGCAGGGAAGTTCCCCCAGATAATTCAAAGTTTAAGAAGTAAAGTGATCCAGAGGGGAAGCCCTCATTGACTGTACTGGAACGAATTCCACTTGTAGAAAAGGGGAGATGCTGAACGCACTCTGTTTTCAGTGCTTCTACACAACAAGACACAATGAGACAAGTGGTCAGGACTACAACTGGCCCCATGCAGAAACATGGGTGACAGCACACCTCTACATGGCATGGGACCATTTTTGTTTTAAAAGGCATGAAACGTCAGGAAGGGAGGGCAATTAAATGACTCATCCCAGCAAGTCTGAAACAATTTCATGTTTATTAAATCAAATGTTTCCAAGTAAAGATTTCCCATGGTGTGTGTGTGTGTGTGTGTGTGTGTGTGTGTGTGTGTGTGTGTGTGTATACACAAAGGAAATCACAGGACAAGAGCTTTAACTGTACAGAAGACCTCAGTATATCACTGATGCTCACATACTACGTGCACAATAAATTTGAAAAACAAAACATTCCTAGTTATTCCTATCCATGCAAAGGATGAAATACATAAACTATGAGGAACTGAGCTGTACAGGTGCTAAGGATCAACTCTTAAGATGTGACAGGCAGATGACATTGGGTAGCAGACCCCATTTAATTGAAAGACCTTGTAAATTTTGTCTGAAAGTGACAGTTTCACAAACTTATGTCACAATACTCACATCTTTCTTACTCGGGAGGTTTAATGAATTCTACCAGTTTAACTAATTCTGGGGCACAGTCTTTTATGAAGTATACAGGGCACATTCCCTTTGGAAGGTTATGGTCATTCCCATAGGCTCCATGACTGAACAAATTTAATAGCAGGATGTAATGGCAAGAGTGTGTCTTCTTTAATTATTTCTCTGAAGATGACAGGGATGGACCACTCTTGTGCCTTCTGATTCCTGAAAGTGATGCTGAGGTATGAGACCCCACTGTATCGACATCAACGCAGTGCTAACTGTTAATTATGATGCTACCAAGAAAAGAAAACCTTGCCATTACTTCCGAGGGCTGGAGGTTGATACAGACATCTTTGGACTACTGTCACACAAATCCTTGGGCTTATTTGGGCTTATCTTTAGGAACAGGGGAACGCAAGAAGATGTAGTCACTGAAGCTGCAAACGTCAATGAGCTTCACCCAGCGAATTTCCATGAAACAACCGCTCCCCTTCTATCGACTTTCGTTTCCTCAAAGTATTATGAGAATAACAGATCCAGGAGAGACTGTTGAGCAGCAGCACTCTCTTGCTGGCGCTGTTAAGTACAAGGACATATTAAATGGGATAAAATAAGTAGTGCTCGTCGATCATCATTTTCGACGTGAAAGACTGAGTACTTACATTCACCATCAGAAGTGTTATTTCCAAGGTGGCTATTAGACGTCTCAGCTCTTCAGCCACAGAATTTCCCCGAGAATCCCTCAGTAACTCAAGTTTCTAAAGTGAAAAGACATGTTCAGAAATCAGCCCCATGTCATCATGGTTTACAAATGTGAACAGCAACATTTAAAAGCGAGTAAATTCGGTAAAAGACATGGTTTAATTATTCCAAAACAAGTATACACCATGTACAACACGAAGATCGAAACACCCACCAAAGAGACACAGACATTGCCACCCCACAACCCTCTGCTGAATGTTCAATCATGAGGTATTAGCAATGAGGGTGGCTCAGGGAAGGGTGCTTGTTTAGCATGTGTGAGACCCTGGGATCCTTCTCCCCGCACAGCAAGAAGAAAAGCAAATGAAACTGAATGAAAACAGAGAACATGAGGCATGAGCTCATTTATTGCCACTCACCCACTTCTTCTGGAGATGGAGTAGCTTGTCCTGTACTATGACCACTGAACACCACAAAATTAAAACTCAAGGTTTCCACCCCCACAGTCCCTTTAGTGCTGAGTGTAATCAAACATACTACATCTAAATGGTTTTGTTAAATACTGTGGGCGGGGGCATTATAGAACTCTGCAGGACCTCTTCCATAGTCTGGTGATGCAGAAAACACAGAAGCAGGAACAACACAAAGATCTTAATGTTGGAATGGGCAAGCAAGGTTCTGAGGCACCGGGCTGTCAAAAGAATGACATTTCAGCAGGAACAGATACTGGCAGTGCGTGCGTGCGTGTGCGTGTGCGTGTGCGTGTGCGTGTGCGTGTGTGTGTGTGTGTTTGGTGGTGGGGGTGGCGAGGCTCTTGTAGAGGATAAGCATAAGAAAGCATGGGGTGAATTCTTATAACTTGATTGTTTGGATCGTCTTAATTACTCGGGATGAACAAAATTTTAACAGCAACTTGAACACAAGCCAGTTCACATCAAGTCTAAAAAAAAAAAAAATACAACCCAGAATGCTGAGTACTTAATTCTTTTGCAAATAGCTGTAAACCTGCAGATAGCATAGGTCAATGTGCCTAAGAAGAATTTACAAAGATGGGCCTATTACAGAGGGTGACTCTCAATTCACAATCTCTCACTTACTTAAGTCTTCCACTTAACTTTTCCACTGTGCGCTGCATCTGGGAGCTGTCTTACAACTCTAATTGGCCATATAAAACAACGTTTCAGTCATGCAATGGTATAAAATCAAAGTGGACTGAGGAAATAAAGCAAGAGCAAATGTGATATATTCTTGTCACTGCTCTGCTTAAAAATGGATTGTAGGGTCTGGGAAGAAGGCTCAGTGGGCAAAGAGCTTGCTCCACAAGTAGGAAAAGCCAAAGCCAACTTCGGCTCTCCGGCACACATATTAAAAGCCAAGCATGGTGACACATTGACCTGGGGCATGGCAGGCCACAGTGGTGAGCAAGTTCCAGGTTCAGTGAGCGGTCCTGTCTCAAAAAGATACACTGGAGAGTGACTGAAGATACCCACAGATGGCTTCTGGCCTCCACACATAGACCCACAGACAAGTACACGTGTGTGTACCTGTGTGCACATACCCACCCAATGGAAAACGTACTGTGAGACAAGAAGAGACGATCTGAAAAGCGTTAATGCCCTGTACAATATGAACAACTCTAGATGAGATCGCCAAGGCAGCACTTCCTGCTTGGAATGAGTCTGCCAAACAGAAGTGAATCCTAAAAGCAAAAACTCATTTTGTACTTAGGTTTACATGGAAGAGTGACACCATGAGGAAAATGCTGGAAGATGTTTATGGGTAACTTTCCAAAGAGCACGGACAGAATGCCAGAGTATTCAATGCCCTGTGTATAGGCTGCTTCCTCAGACTGTACAACAGACCTCCAAGTATTGTTCACACAGTGATTTAAAGCCTTCCATTCTCTTCTTCTGAAGAATCAGAGACTGATGAATAAATTTTCGTTGCTCCTTAAACATATTCTGCAAACAAAGACAATACAAGGTGTAAGAACAATTCAGGGGAAGAAAAACAGAAAGCTTACAGAAACATGACTCTGTATTGTATTTATGCAAAACATAGAGAATGAAATAACTGTAGTATTTTTTTAACCAACACAATGACCGCTTTACATGAGTTATCTAATACTACAAAATAACCTTAATAATGATACGTTTCCATTCACTTAATGGGAAGTGTTCCTACTTAACAGTATTCAAAACATCCCTGTTAGCTCCTGAAGACTTGAAAACCCACCCATTAGAGGCCTCCATAGCTGTCGAACTCTCTGTTTTTAATAGAAATTACCGTGAGATGTCCCCTGTGACCATCTGCCACTGCCCTACATAGGAACCCACTCCATTTTGTCCTTCCCAGTGAGAGCAGAGCCCACAGTGCCATGCTTAACAGGAAGGATTCTGTAAGACACTGTCCTGGACCGATATAAGAATACACAATAAAAGTGTTTAGATGTGATATTTTGGAACGCTTCCGTGACATAGGCACTTTAAGTATCTTCTCCTTTCACTTCTAGGAATCTGAGGCACAGAGGTAGATTATTTTCCTGAGTTAGCGTTAACTAGCAAGTGACTGAACTGTGACTGCATTCCAGCTGGTGGGATTGCAGAGGCCATGCTCCTGACCACTGGACTGGACAGCATCTCCATCTCCCTCCTTATGTCGTGGATCACGATGGGCTCCCTCTCAGGATACAATCCCATACCTTCTCCTGTACTCTCCAGGCAGTGCCTGCTCATCCCCCCACCATGATTGCTCCTAACCCATCACTGACCTTGCTATGTCTTGGCAGGGAAAGGAACACGCCTGGGTGGCGGGGGGGGGGGAGGGAGGAGACGGCCAGTCTCTCCTCATCACAACAACCACCATCCTTGTCTCCCTAAGCTCTTGTCCTGTCCCTTCCCTCCAGACTTGCTGCAGGAAGCCCTCCTACTTCTGATGCTGACACAACGGATTCCTTCAAAGCTAAGGCTGGTACTCACGGAGAGTTTTTCTGCCTGTTTCTTGACTTGATCTGCATCCATGGATAACTTCCTATTCAAATTCATAATCTGAAGAGAATAGTCTTGGTAAAGTTTCTGCCTGTGAATGATAGCAATGAACAGAGTGATATTCCATCACAATGCGAAGAAAGTGCATTCGAAGCACGACTGACTTGCCCTCACTAACACTATCGATGGAGGATGGGGAAATGGCATCTATTTTAGAATATTTTATTCTGACAGAGCAAAGGAAGCCCATGTGGATTATTTCATCTTACACTGACAGTATTTGTTCCTCCCTGGCTGAGAGAGAAGTCACTTCAAATGCCTCAGCTCTAGAAAATTTATGGAGAATTATCATTAGTATTCTATTAATATTCCACAAGTATTCACCTTCCTGACACATACAGCTTCTCCTTTATTTCCTCTTTCTGGAGAACAGATCCAATGAGCATGCACATCCACTACCATCAGAGAATTCTGTGGAGGCCTTCCCACTCTTCCTCACGTTGTGCCAGTGAGGATTTTGGTACAGTTGCATAGTAAACACTGCTCCTGAAATCTATGCGACATAGAGGCATGTCTATGGAGGCATGAGATTTTCATTTATGTCACATGGAACAGATGATTGACTGACTGCAGGATGAATGCTTTGAGGTTTTCAAGCTCATCATGCCCAGCACATTCATGCGATGCATACACCGTCCTTACTGTTGCACTGATTCAACTGCATGTGTCAGAACGGTCATCGTAATTCATCCCTAGGAAATGCAGCTGACTTCGGTTATGATGTGAGGCTATAATAAGACTAAAGGAAGTCTACTGTATACAGAAAAACCAAGCCAAATACATTTTCCAACCGAGCTTCTGGCCAGTGGGGGTCACGGCTATTCCTCAACCTCTTGCCATCATGCTTACTAACCAAATGTCAAAGGGTCTCGGATCAAAGCACCCAGAAGCAACAACCGTACCTTTGTTCGCACTGGATTTTTAGGACATCCTCAACTTTCTGCTCCATGGTTTCAAAAGACGCCATGATGATCGCTGTGAATCTTTCTCTGTCTCCTTGAAGAAAGTTCTTAATGGGCTCTGTATTGAAATACAATCTTCTAACAATTACTGTACAGTTCCCTCAACTTTAGTTTTCTACTTGGAAAGACACTTGTTATCAATAGATGGAAACAATCTGTCAATGATAAGATTATTTGCCTCCTTCCTTTCAGTCAAGAATTTGTGGTTATGACCTTGATGTGGAATTGGACAGCTGGGCTTCAGTGTCTATATATTACATACAAAACACAGTGGACCTTACAAAACTTACAAAAAGGGTTTCAAGTCAGTGTGCAATTTCTTTATGAGACGTCATTTATGAGGTATAAATTTAATCAATGTACTCCAGTTCAAGATGTGCTCCAGTTCAAGGACACATTCAGAGGGACTGTTGGGCCGCTTTGTGCAAAACACAAAAGTAGTCCAATTACAAAGCTCTCCAAAGACTCAGAGATTATTGCACAGCGAGATTAAAATACTGTAATTACTGCAGCCACTGTGAAGTTTTTAGACAAATTTGACAAGGTAGACACCCTGAATAATTTAAAGGCGGGGAACCACATTGATTTGTAGAAAAGTGTGTGGTACTGGGGATGGAACCCAGCACCTTAAGCACACTAGGCAAGTGCTCTCCCACTCAGCTACATCCCCTATAACCTGATTCCTGAATAGTTTCTAGATATGACGCTCCATCAGAAAACTCTACAGAGCTCCCCGCCAGTTGTCAAGTTTGCAATGTTTTTGTGTTTTTTGGGTTTTTTTGTTTTGAACAGTTCATGTGACTAACATCTGACACAGCAATTTAAAGCAGGACTCAGTCTGATCATATAATGGTCACAGGCTACCAGTGCTGACTTCAGCTTTCCACTGCATTTTTTTTTTTTTGCACATTAAACAGTGGGTATCTATTTAAGAGGGGTTGGCCCTCACCAACCTGCCCCCCACACACACAAAGAGCCAGACTAGAATACAAACAAGTGAAGTAAAAATGTGATACTTAAAACAGACATATCACTTGTGTGAATCAAAACCTGGGGAGACAGATAATTTCATAGTTTTCAAATATCTCACAGTGAGTAAATAAAAGCATCCACACTGCCGGTGCCATGTTCTCCATATTGACAGTTAACATGAGGTAGAGAGTTGGTAATCTAATAAATACTATTTTGACACTGAGTGCTTGAGAACAAGGTAGTAAGCACACTTCTCTTGTCTGCCAAGTGACAACTCCCTCGCCTTGCACTTCTTTGGGTCAAACAGTTTTCTCAAATTCCTAATATCTCCTAGAACATACCTTCACATTCTTCAAATAAATCCTGTATTTCCTTCCTGCAAAGAAATCACATTTTTTACTTTAATGTATACAAAAGGCCGTTTTGTAGTGTGAGTGGAGGAAGTGGAGTGTGCCACACAGCCTACATACAATTCACATTTCAAGAGCAGGCACTGACTTTTCTAGATTTCTTTGTGTGCAGAGGAAGAGCATGTGTGCACCCATGCCAACCTCAGAGGTAGAAGTGTGGTGTCCTCCTCTCTCCATCTCCACCTTATTCCTGTCAGACAGATGCTATGACAGGACCTGTAGTCTGCTGGAGGCATGAGACTTTCATTTCTTACCACACTGAACATCTGACTGACTACGGATGAATGCTTTGAGGCCTTTAAGCTCAATGCACCCAGTACATTCATGCGATGCATACACATTACAGGCTGCTGCATTTACTTACTTACTTATTTATTTAATCTCAGTTTATTTTGTTAGGCTGGCAGTCAGCAAGCATCCGCAATCCTCCTCCTCTGCCACATCATACCCCTCAGTTCTGAGCTTAAAAAGTGTGTGTGGCCATGCATGGTTTTTTTCTGTGGGTGGTACAGATCTGAACTCAGGTTCTTGTGTTTGTACATCAAGCACTCTTCCAGCCAGACTTTTCTAAATTTATTTTATGAGTGGGTAAACAATGAAACGTATCACCTGGCCTGTTGCCCTTCTTTTCCAGAGGAAGCAATGTCCTCACTACTGACATCAATGACTCCTTTGTCCACTGTATTAAAAAGGAAGAGGAAAAATAATTTGAAACAAAGTGTGCTGTTCTTATCATCCCCCATGGAAAACAGCTTCATTTTGGGTTTCTAGATCCCATAGCAATGGTTACACTTTTTAAGGCAGTCATCTGTGCAGTCATGTATGTGCACACCTCTCTCTCTCTCTCTCTCTCTCTCTCTCTCTCTCTCTCTCTCACACACACACACACACACACACACACACACACACACACACACACACACACGCACGCAAAACTCTTTGGGCTTGAGTCTGGGAACAGTTGGTGCAGGGCCTGTACCGGTCTTCCAGAGAGTCACTGTGACCCATGTGTTCCCAGAGAGGCAGGCTGACTAGAAAGAACAGCCTTATGTGCCTTGCAGGCTTCCTGTGGGGTGGAATTTAAGGTAGGGGAACCTAAAGCCACAAACAAGCTTGAGCAACAGTTATTAGCATCTGAAACCTCCTGTTGGTCCAAGAAAAATCCATGCACCTCATCCACTCAGCGCTCCATCTGCCAAGAGATTTTAGGATGTCCCCCGGGGTGGACACAGCCCTACAGGAGCCCATCTGTTTTTCACCTGGGGTGATTGCATCTGGGTTCTGGTGTCATCTGATGTGAGATTTGGATCCAGCCTTGGGCGCATGCCAGCACTGTCAGTGGCTTTCCTTTCCCTGCTTGACATGGCTAGAGTCTTCTTGGCTAGATAGGACTCCTAGAACGACAGACACCAGGAGGAATTACAAGACAGCAATAGGAACAGGGACTGGGACTCCACAGGGTGAGGCCAGGTGTCCTGGCACTTGTGCTGCAGCAAAGAGAGGGCAAGAGGATGTCACCAATGTTCTGTTCTGTCCCATTTCTCTACCAGAACGTGGAGCTCCCAACGCACTACTTCTCAAGATCGTTACTCTCTGCTGCTTTCCCAACCCTTGGTCAGGAAAATCCTGGGCACTGCCGCTCCCCTGTAAAACAAGACACCTAATGCTGGTGTCAGGTTGGGAATTCCAACTTGCTGAGGGCCTACTCAGTCACCAAGGCCATATCTCCCAGCTCGTACACTGTCCCACTCAGCCCTCCCAATCCCTGTAGCCCTCATGACCTCTCCCTAGCCTTGCCCTCTGGGGCCTTGTCCAGTCCCATTCGCAGGTGAAGCTCCTGATATCACCCCACAGGTTTGCCTTGGTCCTGCCTCTTTGTGACCCCACTGTCCTACCACATGAGCTATGTAAGGCTCCTCTCTGATCCCTGTCACAACTGGGAGACTCATAACAGAGTTCCCCAATAGCCAATCATCCACCAGGGTACTCTCCCACCCTGGGAGCCTCCTTCTCCTCAGAGAGTGGTCATATCTATCTAGGCCCCACCTCCCAATGCACATCTCTCTGACGGTCTGGAAAGGCATACATGCCCAGGATTAAGTGGCTTAAACTGGCACTTGTAGGATTTGTATGCAGAAGCTGCTGGTTGGTGAGGGGCCCAGTCCTGCCCCACCCCTTCAGATAGGCATTTCTGTCCAGGCAAGGCCCATGGCCGCATGTAAGCGAGACCCAGACGTCCACTGAGGCCTCCAACTGGACACAAGGAGCAATACGTGGAAGTCACTTCTTCTTCTACACCTCACTGTCACACCCGGCTCTCTTCAAACCCGAAACCCTCAGGAGCCCTTCCTCCACTGCTCTCGGTGTTCTATTTCACTACCAGGTGAAAGTGAGTCTTGCAAACTTCACATCACAGAGAAAACCTTGACCCTTCTGCCTCAAGCTCCCACTCTCCTCCCCAAAGGGCTGTGGATCCAGGCTGACCCCGGGATCACGACTGAGTCTGCTAATTACCCTGTCACTCACCTAGGTGACCACACTTCACCACCTTCCTCTGAGAGGCCCACCTCCTGGAATGGATCTCTGACTAGCTGAAACACCATTACGTGGCACCAAGGCTGCCTACAGGCACTCCCAAAGCTGTGAGGCCTGCCCATCAATCACCCATTCCTGACTTGGGTCCTGCTGTTGTGCACATGCTTGCACAAAGTGGCCAGGGTTCCTCCTCCCCTTCAGACTACCCAGCCTGTCGAGGTATTGCCAGTGGAAGCATCACAGGCGGACCCAGTTGTCCAGTCTAGACCCAAAGGCGGCTAAAAAAAAAAAAAAAAAAAAAAAAAAACCAACCAAAAATACCGGCAGATGTGGAAAGTCCCCACTCCCTCTCCCAGCCCACTAACTCTGCCCTGCCCACTGTTCTAGGGACCTGCTGCCCTCCTCATCACCCCTTTTCATTATTGGCTTGGTGCCTCTTCCAGCCCAAAGTGGAAGTGAGGCTCCCGAAGTCATCTCACCGGCTACCCTGGACCCTCTCATTCTGTGATCCCACTGTCCTACGTCAAGAGCTTTCACCTTTCCTGATGCCCCTAAACCACCCCTGGAGCCACACACAGCACCCAAAAAAGTCCCAGAAAACAAACAAAAAATCCCGTCACCCATTTACGTGCCTTGGCTCCACCAGAGAGCCTCCTTCCACTCAGAGGTTGATCACGCTTAGTTTGGCCCCACCTCCCAATATAACGCTCTCTGATTGGCTGGCATAATAGCACTTGTGCATGCGCAGTGGGTACCAGCACTTTGCTCATGCGCCAAGGGGCCCAGCACGCCACGCCCACTCATGCTTGCCTTCCTGTTGAGGGATGTCCCCTGGCTTCATTTCATTGGGCCACAGCCACAGCCAGTTATGCCCGTCTTCCTATGTGTCTTATCTCTGATTGGCTGAACAGGAAGGCGCATGGTTGTGTGACAGAGGCCAGCCGTCCAATGGGTTCACTCACGTGAGGCAATAGTATACGCATGCGCAAAGAGAGCTCAGGTGAAACTCGAGGATGGGCAATCCTATTAGTCAACAGACATGTATTGTACACTTGGCACAGCAGTTGCACATGCGTGAGGGCTCCGCGTTACTTTTCTCTCTAAATGGCGCTCCTGTCGCTCCATGGCCGTGGCTCTATCTCAGAGGTCTCAGGTGTTCAGTCTGGCCTTGAATAGTACACGGTGCGCAGATGTTGATATCATGAGTCCCTCCTCTACCACACTGTCCGGCTCAGACATCCCAGGCCTTCTCTTTCTCAAACCTCTTCTCTGAGCTTCAGAGGTGCCTAGTCCAGTCCGAGGCTAAAGCCAGACTCAGGCACATTGCATCACAGGCCCTCTTGCGCAAGCCTCCTTGTGATCCCACACACCTAAGGGCTGTGGTTCAAGCATTACTCTTCCTAACTCACTTTACCAGAGGATGCCTTTTCACCCAGTTACTCACCTAGGTGACCCTGACCCAACCACACCATTGAGAGCTTCCTTCCCTTCAGAGAGCAGTCACAGCTAGTTAGTCCAGCCTTTCCAACGTACATGTCTCTTTTTTTTTTGCTGGAAGGGCATGCGTGCTCACCTGCGAGGCAGGCCGGCATGATCGAATGAGTGCAGTGGCTCATACACGCGTGCATGCATACCTGATGGGTGGCCATTAGGCATGTCTCACGATACACACTCTCCTCCCCAAGGGCTGTGGATAAAGGCAGTCTCTGCCACTGCTGAAGCCTCACCTTGGAGTTCCTTAATAGTCAGTCACACGCCTTCACCACCCCGATCCAACAGGGTACCCTCAGATACTTCTACTTTTAGAGTGATGAGGGGAGGGTCTCATCCAGTTAAAGGCCACTCCCTGAGTATACAGTTAGGTTGCTGAAATAGCACCCATGCGTGGGGCAGACCCTTCAGGTCTTGTATCAGTCTATCTTAGTTAGGGTTTCTATTGCTGTGATACAACACCATAACCAAGGCAACAACAGAGAAAGAAAGAGTTTATTTGGGCTTATGGTTCCAGAGGGCTAGGGTCCATAATGGCAGGGAAAGCAGGTGGCAGACATGGCAACTGCAGCCAGAAGTTGGAGCTGAGGACTCCCATCTCAAACTGCAAACAGGAAAGTCAAGCGAAAACACTCCAAATAGAGTGAGTCTTTTGAAACCTCAAGGCCACCCCTAGTGACATACTTCCTTCCTTCAGCAAGGCCTCATCTCCTTAGCCTCTCCAAACACCACTGTTCAATTTCAGAGTGGAAAGAAACCAAAGTCTGACCTCAACAGATAAGCCTGACTGTGATTATCAGCAAAGCCAGGGCTGCAACTTTCTGGAATGGAAGTCGTGCCAAGGGGAGGGATCTGGTCAGGGCGCTTATAGGAGTGGGCAGGCGTGGCAAGGGCTTGGATAAGAGGAACTTGATGGAGCTCTGTGGGGTACATGCAGATTAAGATGCTCTCGAGAAATTTATGATTTCCTCTTCCTGAGATTGTGTTCCCAAACAAGGCATTCTATCTTGAGAAACTACCTGCCATAGCCTGGAGTTTTATGGATGTTATTGACCCATAGCAGTGGGGCAATGACAGCAAGACAGTCTCCAGAGACTTAATGCTTGTCTACAGCCAGGCATTCTAGCATCCTTGGGACCAAGTATTCAAATGCCTGAGACTATGGGGCACATCTCCTACAAACCAGCACGCAGGTGATGCTCTGGTGGAAATCCACCCCCCCCCCACAACTGCCACATGTAAAAAACAATGGAATTCCCCAGGGCTGAGATAGTTCCTCTGAACTGAACCCACCCCAGAGAAACCCCAGGCCCTGAGGAGGTAGGGTAACTGAATTTCAACCCAGCAACCGCACTTTACTGCCGTGTACGCGCTTCTGTACTTCCTGTCTGCTTGCCTCTGCTCTCCCACCTAATAAGAGGCTACTGAACCTGGCTGAGGCCCAGGGCCAATGCCATTATGGAGTGATCCTGGGTGCTGTTTCCTCTCCTCAACTGAAAATGGCTTGGTGACTCAGCTTCTCAGAAACTTCCACAATAAAGCAGGCAAAAATGTTTGAGATAGACCTGTCGTTTGTGTATGTGCATGGTGGGCCCTGTAGGCACATGTCTGGTCCATCAGGCCTGCATGCATGGTGTGAGAGATTCACTCATTTCTCTTCTGACAAACAGATTAAATGGCTGTGTGTCTGCTTCCTCCTGTCCCCTCCTTCCACAGGGTCCCTTTTTGTTATTCCTTTGTTAGATAAGCATGCTTTCGGTAAGCTTTCTGGATCCTTGGAATGCATATACACCCAATCCTGGCTAATTCTGCATTCTCCCTCTGTTCTCCATTTTTTTGTTTCACTTTTCTCAGTTAGGTAGGACCAGACTGGAAAGCTGAGCCTCAGCTAATGAGGAGCAGCCAACATCCTCCCTGGGTGAGGAATAAAAGAAGCCAAGTAGGCCATGTGTTCTGCTACTCCCCGGCCTGCCATGCATTTCCGATTTTTACAAAAAGAAATTGCTTGCCAAGTTACTTTCACGTTGCTCATCTGTTCCTTTATGAGAGACCAAGATCAGTCTAGTCCAACAGTGGGGCCCCAGCTGCTGTGATTATGCAATTCTGGCCTAGCCGGGCCTGCAAGGTGCCTGTGTGACGTGGCATGCATTCATTTTTGCATTAGGCAGGTCTCTCAGGCCAAGACCCCTTTAGATGGGCAATTTTTCTGAGGGCTGTGTCCTCAGGTTTACTGAGGCCTGCCAGGTACTTGATCACAATGCTTTCACGGTTCCTTGGCTGGGCAGGTAACTGAGGGATAGGAAGAATGTGGCTGGCCCTGGACCCACACCTGATATGAGAACTGAGGTGGACAGCAGGAGAAATTGCCTCTGGCCTCTATCATCTACCATTCCAAGCCTGGTCCCTGACTCTTCTACATTTTCTTGCCCCAGTAAGCTGCAGATGGTGGCTGACTGAACATCCACACCATTGCAGCCTAGCACAGAGACACCTACCTATGTACAGTTACCCATCTAAGTGATCCTAGCAATCACCTTAGTCCCCTCAGAGCCTCCTTTCTTCCCTTGGGGTGAGCAATCATACTAGTTAAGCTCCACCTGCCTGGGTGTACATTTCTGATTACCTGGGAAAGTTCAACAGAGCAATCTTGGGGAGCTTGTGGTGAGGCAGGCCCTGCAGGCATGCATTCCTGACATCGTCCAGCATAAGCATGAGCATGAGGTGGCCCAGCATGGGAGCCCATCAGATGTACATGAGTGAGCAGGATCTAGAATAAGCATGGCCAAGCTTGTTCCAGCATGCCCACGTGGGAAGCTGGACCAGAAGGCACACCTGAGTGAGGCCAGCCTAGTGAAGTACATGCATATGATGGCCCCAAGCATTCACACATGCCTGAGGCAGGCCTGTCAGGCCACGACCCCCCTACCCGAGATGGGCCTTCTTGCTAGAGTGTGTCCCATGCGTATAGCTTTAGCTGGGTGGGGCCAACCATGTCCTTTGTCTCAAAAGCTTTCACAATTTCTCAGTTTGGAAAGTGACCCACAGATAGGAATGATGGCACAAGCTCTGGGCACTTTGGGTGTCCAGCAGGAGTGATCTCTTCCAGTCTCCTCACGTGCTCTTCCCAGACCTGTGCCTACTTCTTTGAGATCTCCATTCTCCTCATGCAAGGACTGGGGATCCAGGCTCACCAAGCTTCCTCACACTACAGCTAACGCTGCCTGTGGGGGAACCAGCCTCCAAGCAGCTCAGGGCATGAAAGGCATCCACGTGTCAAGGAAGATAGGACTTTTCTATCTGAGGGTTTTAAGAAAAAGGACACTCACACATTCTCTTGATGGTTTCATTTTTTTTATTCTTCTCATGTTGTTCTCATCATTGCTGTTCTCTCTCATGCTGTACTAGTCTCCTTGTTCCGTTGTTCCCTTTCCCTCACTGCTTAAATACTCTAACGGAAATCTCTCAGGCAATGCAAAGGTCATGAAAAAGGGACATTCCATTTCTCAAGTAAATGATTATAGATAAAAACATGTCCCAGGCAGGGGAAGGCAGTTCAAACTAACCCATGACTATGTAAGCATTGTGAACTAACACTCTGTAATTAGAAGTCATATATTCTGAACTCTAATCTCGCAAGATGCCCGACTATCCAAGAAAACCCTCATCCCTCATTTGGGGCTACAACGTCAAATTATTTTCTGTTGCCTTGACTAGTCAGAAATTGTCTTCACAAAATTGAGGTCAGGAATGGGTGTAAGGTACTGTGGGATGGTCTGTATGTCAAATTGCTCTGATTGGTCAATAAATAAAACACTGATTGGCCAGTGCCAGGCAGGAAGTAGGTGGGACAAGGAGAGGAGAATTCTGGGAAGCAGAAGGCTGAGGCAGAGAGACACTGCAGCTGCCGCCATGACCAGCAACATGTGAAGACACCGGTAAGCCACCAGCCATGTGGCAAGGTATAGATTTATGGAAATGAATTAATTAAGCTATAAGAACAGTTAGCAGAAGCCTTGCCACGGCCATACAGTTTGTAAGCAATATAAGTCTCTGTGTTTACTTGGTTGGGTCTGAGAGGCTGTGGGAACTGGCAGGTGACAAAGATTTGTCCTGACTGTGGGCAAGGCAGAAAAACTCTAGCTACAGTAAGGAATTAATCATTTGCCAGCTGGCAATAACTGGGCTGTTTTTGTATTATATGACCTAGACAGACAGCTCAGTTGTGTCCTTACAGATTGCTTTTCTGGGAATGTTTATCTTTAAAAGGCATTAGCAAGGCATCTGGTCTAATCTAAAGTTATTTTGAGGCCAAAAACAAACCTAATGGTACACGGGAAACCTGTAAACCGCAATCCCAGCATTAAGAGTAAAGGATTTGAGCAGCCAGGCTCCTGGACTAAAATGTTTTCCTAAATCATAAATCTGAGCTGTGATCTAAAGCAGCTTCTAGGGGAAATTATGGGCGTAGACTACGTAGCAAATCCTTGTATTCATTTTTATTCATAAGAAACTATATACAGCTAAGGAAGGATCATCTTCTAGACAGTCCAGGGGTATGAATGCCCAGTAGATCGGGATGTTATTATGAAGATAAACACACTACAATACAGGTAGTGGGGAGTCCCCACATCCAATATACACCATATCAGATACCAGAGAAAACATGTAGTAGCAAGCATGCAAAGGCACAGCAGAAGCAAAAGACATTCCGGAGTCTGTATTCTTAAAGCCTTGCTTAAATGAGATATACCCATCGAAGCATTTTTTCTTCTGGTGGGCTGACACCTGAACTTCAATTGCCACCCACGGCCACTGGCCACCGACATACAGCCTCACCACAAGGAACCCAGATAATCAGTCACCTACGTAGGCAACCCTGCTCCACCACAATCCCTAGACAGCCTCCTTCCCCTCAGAGGACAACCACACCTAGCTAGGCCTAACTAACTCCCAGGTACAGAGCTCCCTGATCAGCTGGAGCAGCAGGGATGAACGAGTGCAGTGTGCCAGTCATCCATGAACGTGTGAGGTGGACTCAGAGTGTCGTTTTTATGTAAATTTGTATCTTATGATTTTACCGCTAAAGACTCGGGAGTCCAAGGCTGGACTGAAAACCTGCTAGCTCAGAGAGATTGAGGAGCAGCTACTTCACCTTCCTCCTTAGCCAGCTCAGAAGAGAGAGCTTTTCTGCCCTTCCAAGCCAAAGGAACCACAAACTCTCCTTCCCCCTTCTACTTCTGTGCCTTCCTCTACCCATCTTCCTGACTCCCTCTTTACTCTCTATGGCTACTTCCTGTCAATCAGCACTGGCTCTGCCTCCTGACCTCAGGTTTTTATTTCATTAACACAATCTCCAGGCTCACGGTGTGATCAAATATTCCACAATGTCTCCCCCTTTTTGTCTAAATAACAAAAGAAAGTTTTTTTTTTTTTAACTCTAACACAGTAAAACTACATACAATAAGAACAATTATCAGGTAAGAATTACATTCACAATGTCCAGCCCATTTGTTTGCTGAATTTGGTAACATGGAAAACTGAAAAACTAACTATTTAGACTTCGCTCCCATCAGAGACCAAAGAAGGATAAAATATTACCTGAGCAAACAGGAAGTGCAGAACAAGCAACTTGTAAAACTATAGGAATGACAGAGACATCTGGCTGCCTGGGCAGTCCAGTCAGTCACCCAAGGTTCCTCTGCAACATTGGAAAATCCAGCTTTGACCTACAGGCACAGAATAGCCAACAGACATTTCTGTGAAGCAGAAATTTTCAAGGACTGGTCTACCTTGTCTTGGCAAAGAATGGCAGCTGACTTCCTTTGTGTCCTGCTTGTCCACTTTGGACAGCATACTGTCAGCAGTTGAGGCAAGGGCAGTTTCTTACCCAGCAGCTAGCTATGCCACATTTGAAGCAAACTCCATATGGAGGTTCTGCAATGCCCATTATCTTTTTTGAAGTAGATTGGTGCTGCCAGGAGCACACATGTCTCACCATCGTGGAAAACCCTATGGTATTAAAACATCTTAAGTGCCATATTCTGTAGATCTCTGAAGCGTTTGAAGACCATCTATCTGTTAAAATACACGAGGCAAAAATAAAACTTATTTCTGTCTACATCTAACCCTTACTACAAGTTTGATTGTTATCTTAATTATCCATTTGTAATACTAGCCTTCAAGGACTAGAACTTTGTATTACAATTTTAAATGAGGTGCATGGGTATAATACCTTACAGTATGTTAACACAAATAACTTTAAATTTGTATCAATATACAAAAATCCAAACCAATGTAAAATATTTGAGACTAGTAGTTGCTTTTTAGTTTAAAAGTAGATTCAATAGTCTACCCTTTTATCCTATCATTCCTATACCCCTCCCCCTTTTTAGAAAAGAGAGGAAGATAGAGGAAAGGAAAAAGAAAGAAAGGAAGAAAAAAAAGAAAGAAGTCTCTTAATTTAACCTCCTTTGTTTAGTTTCCTCCCTAAGCATGACCAATAATAACTTGCAACCTATCACCCTAAAAAAATGACAAATATCCATAAACCTCTAGATGACTCAAAACCACCCACCCCACATCTTGGGAATATGGGCATCATGTTCTTTAAATTACTTCCTGCTGTCTGGGGGTGATGGCATCTTTAGGGTACCATGAGAAAACTGGGATAATGATCAACTAAGTCCTGGGAGAGCTAGCTCTATCATTTGCTGTCCAGTCTCTGTGTGGTGGAAAAGTGCGGGGCTTATCTTAAGTCCTGGCTGGAGTAGTTTATGAGGCTGGACCATCTTAGCTAACCACTTTGAAGCTGTCCTGACCAATTTGTAGTCCCAAGCTGATCTTGGGGGTGGTGTTTGCCAGTTTCATGCATTATTGCAATCTAGGCATAGTCATCATTGCAGGGGCCCATCATCTTCTTGAGACCTCAAAGGTACTG